>NW_026876597.1:0-201032 GCF_032173495.1 Musca vetustissima
TTATGACAATCTTTGCACAAATTGGTTTGGCCAAGTTCCCATCAACTGGAAAACCCAATAAGCCAGGCCACTGCGAATGGACTTCTTTACCAAGTTACAGGTAAGGGCGATGACTGTATTCAAAACCTTTGTAAGGAATATATTTTAATTGTTGGATTTTTCTTCTCAGGATCTCAAGGGTGAGACCCAATGGAGTCCAAACTCCCGAGGAAAAGAATTGCGACTACCAAGAGGTTGCCGGTTTGGGATCCTGAATCTGTACCAATGCACGTGTGGTCGCCGTCGACGGTCATTTCATGACCGAAAGCTGAAACTCAAGAAATCGACATTGGTGCTGTTGAGGGCCCCATTGTAAGGTGCCCAATGAAAATCTAGCAAATGCCGGCTGGTTTATCGCACTGACGTTGGCCCTGGCCATTATCATTATCTTGTTCATTATTATTTGTATTATAACGCCGTAATCGTGGCGGAAATAATGATGTAAATAGTGAATTGGGCAAATCGGCAGTGACCATCCCGATGAAGGTGGTTTCGACGAACACTCATACCGTAAGTTTTTGGGAAATTTAAGTGAAAACACATAAGCATATGGGAATTATATTAAAATGTATATATTTTTTAATTTCAGATTGGACAACAAGAGCGTGGGTCGCCAGTCTTGTTAGTTCAGCAAAACCAGGCCTAGAAAGTGATACCGATTTTAATTGCCGAATATGGAGATGGTGATACACAGGTAGGTTTCCAAAACTAAAAATCGAAATGGTTTATAACCTTAGTTGGATGCTTAAAAATATTATATTTATATATAATTTTTTTTAATTTATTATATAAAAAATAATTACTTATTTTATTATAAAAAATGTATAAGTATATTATTTAATAAATTTTAAATTATTTTTTTTTTTTAATATTTTTTAAAATTTATATTTTTATTTGTTAAAAAAATGAATATGTATTTTTTTTAATTAACTTCTATAAAAATTTATAAACATGTAATTTTATTTATTTATTTTTTTAATTCCATATTTTTTAATTTAATTTTTATTTTATTTTATTTTTCATTATTTTACGTGTTGAAAATGAGTCAGCCGTGGGCCACGTAAACTACACAACAATCATTGCCCACCGTGTCGGAAGGCTGAGAAAACTGTCTTCTGCCGTTCCCTTTACAACACCATCCTCCTGTATTGATTTGTTGGCATCAAAAATAGAATTTTTGGGAAAGTAAAAATTAATTTCGTTAGAAATTCAAACTTTACCAAAGAATAAAATATAGAGAAATTTGATTTTCAAAGGTAAACCACAAGTTGAATGCATGTTGTTAAAAATCGTTATTTCAAATTGTTTGATTTGAAAATGTTTAAGTTCAGTTTTTGCTGCCTTTTTTCACCTTTGCCATTTAAAATAAGCCAAATAAAAAAACTGCCTAAGTTTGAAAGTTTTAAGCAACACTTTTTTCGATATAATTTTTGAAAATGCAAATTTGAAAAATCCGCTCAAGAAAATCTACCTTAAAAAAACTAATAAAGTAAAACAAAAAATTACAATTCCATCAAATCTAAGTTTCACCAAATCTAGGGAAATTTTTTAGCCAGTACTTAATTTGACTTTGAAGTTGTCGCAAGCCTCTGAAATTGTAAAAGTTTATATAAAGCATGATTAAATTAAAATTTGGCTATTTGCGCCACCTACATAATAATTCAGCACACTAATCACCCTTCGCGCTTAATAGCTCCTGAAAAGTCCGCCAAAAATATTTCAAAATTAAAAAATATATTAGAAAATGTCAACATTTAAATTGGAAAATCGGCAAATTCGGAAAATTGGAGAGGGCTATGTAGAAAGTTATGTCATCATGTTGAAAAGGTTTTTGCTGAAGAAGTCGTTCATCAATATGCCTGAAAGCCAAATTACAGCCACTTCGTAATGTCAAGAAATTATGTCACTTCGATGGGGAAAAATAAGGCGTGGGAAGGTGGCAGAAAATTCATTTAAAATTTACGCTTTTTGCCCTGCTATAACTTAACAAATTTTAATCAAAAATTATGTTAATAGACCAAAAAATATTATTAACCAGTAAGTAAAGTCGGATGGGCTCAACTATACCCTTCACCACTTTGGATACATTCTACATATGTATCCTTACAACTGCATGACAATGTTCCCTCCAAGAAACATACTGATGTCTTTCTGCTACCTATGATAAATTTAATTTCATTAGGGCAGATTTAGACCATGGTATAAATTTATGGAAAACGATTTATAGCAACATTGATACACCCTATACGGTATTAACAATTTAATTTTAATCAGACACTCGTTCGAAATACATATGGAAGCTAAACATTAGGAGATTGGTGCACTACTTATGTAAAATCGGGAGAAATATAGTATGTATACGGCTGGGAGCTATATCTAAATGGACCGATTTTCACTAAATTTGGCAGTCACCACTCAATTCAATATGCTTATGTGAATTTCGCGCAAATCGAAAGGTATAGGGACTTTGGCTGGTACCATTCACATAAAATCGGACTAAACTATATATGGTTTCTAATTTGATTGAAATTTGGCAAAACCACAATTGGCATTATATTTTCATGCTGACTGGTCTGTTTTACATTTACAATTTCTACTCATCACAGTTACACTCGTGTTTTTTTTTATAATTCGACACTGCTATTAAAAAAATAAATCAAATCAATCATTCATGATTATTTTCATAAACAAAAAAATCATCTACAGCAAAAAAAAAAACAAACAACATTGCAAATTAATTAAAAAAAAATACAACTCAGCTCATTTTCATCAACATGCAAAAAACAACACAGCCAATTATTATAAAAAAATTACATTTTTTTTCTTTTAATTAATACCTGTTTATTTTTTATGTTATATACTTTTTAATAAAAATATATTTTCGTTAATTTTTAATTTTAATTACAATTACAATTTGTTTTAAATTAATGCCCGTTTATGCAAAAAAAGTGTTAATTTTTTATGTTATATAATTTTTAATACAAACCTATATAGTTTTTTAATTTTTATTATTTATTAATTTATTTTGTTTCTTCTTCTTTTTCCCCTTCTCTTCATTTTTTATTGTTTGTTTTTATTCTACTCTACATCCACTGATATCATCACCCTGAATTATGTGTGTGTAAAAAAACCAACATCAACTTGAAATATTCCAAAAAAAATGTGTGTGACACCCCAAAAACAACAACAACCACCATCACCTGTGTTGACAACAACAACTACACCTCCCACCTATGACATCATCCAACGTACACCACCATCGATATTTGTAAAAACTTGTGTTATTTTTATTTTGAAACAATTTTTAAATGTTTTGAAAATCAAATTGTATTTGCTTTTTGGGATTTTTATTATCATGGAAATTATTTAATTATTGCCTTTTTGTCATCACCACCATCGATATTTGTAAAAACTTGTGTTATTTTTATTTTGAATATTTTTTTTAAATATTTGTAAAATTTATTGTAAATTAAATCATATTTCCTTTTTGGGTTTTTTATTATTATGAAAAATTTATTTTTTTTAATTATTTACTGCCTTTTTGTGTTTGTGCTTGTGTTTTATTATAATTATAATTTATTTCTATAATTATTTTATTATAAAAAAATCTTCTCTAGGTTTGAATGAAGATGGTTCTTTTATAGGTCAATATGGACGTAAAATTTAATTATAGTTTAATATAAAAAAACTTTATATATAAAAAAAATTAAACTAAGCAACAGAATTGTCCACCAATTTTTTTATATATCAAACCCAAATCCCAAATATTGGCAAAACCAATACAATTTTTGTTAATATTCCAAAATATATCATCACTACTTAGAGCTACCCCATCCTGCAATGGAAGTTATACTATAAACATATTTGTATGTAAAAGAAAATGAAGGAAACCCTGACTCTACTGCCAGCAGCTAAATATTTTTTATAATTTCTTTTATATTTTATTTTCAAAAAAAAAAACTATAAGGCAATCTCGAATATTTTGTAAAACGACAAATCTTTATTGGCAATCTCTCGCTATTAATATTGTGTAGTAAAGGAAAATAAGAGTAAATAAAATTTCTGAAATTTTTATTTTTTTTGTTCAAGAGAAATTTATTTTGTATTTTTAATTTGTCTTTTTCCTTTTTTCTATATATATGTATGAATCTTTGTTTTTTTTTTAATAATAATTTAAAGAAAAAATGTTTATTATTGCTTAAAGTAAAAAAAAGTATATAAATAAAAACTAAGTGTATTTTTTGTAATACCATCTACCTACAAAGCGCATCCATCCCTGTTACCATAACAACAATAAATCTATGTATTTTTTTTATTTTATTTTAATATTTTTTTTATGTTTTTATATATGTATATGTGTAATAAGTCTCCATGCTCTCTATGTCCTTTTTTAATTTTTCTGTTTATGTTTTTTCTTGTAACTGTAATTAAATATATATAAACTTTATATATATAATAACCTTAACATAATTATTTTCATTTTTTTATGTATTAGTAACAGTAAAAACAAAAACCAATACGACAAAACAACAAATCAAAAACAACAAAGAAAACAAAAAGAATAATTTGTAATGTAAATTTATCTTTTTTTTGTTAAGTTATATTTTTACCTCTTTTTAGCTTATTATTATAATAATACTATACAATATTTTTTAAAACAAAAATAAGAAAACACAAAAATCGTAAAAAATCAAATAAAAAAAGAAACAAAAAAATATTTCTTTATTATTTACATTTTATTTTTTCATTTGGTAATGTATTTCAATATTATTTTCATTTGATTTTGTTTATTTCTATAGCCTGTAAATATTATTTAATATTTGAATTTTAATTTCGAAAATACACTGAGCATGTTTTATAGAAAAAACAACAAAAATATCACAAAGGTAGTAAATTTTGATTTTACTTTTTGTTTGTTATTGTCACTCTTTTTAAATATTTTATAATTTTTTCTTGGACCTATGTAAAATATAACTGAGTTGAAACGATAACACTTTTTGCAAATATATAATTTAAAAAAAAAGTATTCTTTAACAAGTGAAAAAAGCGTTATGTTCGGCCGGGCTAGGTCTAAATGTGGACTATAATTCAACGTTCTCCATATCCTCCGAATATAACTGAGTTGAAACGATAACACTTTTTGCAAATATATAATTTTTTTGAAAAAAATATTCTTTAACAAGTGAAAAAAGCATAATGTTCGGCCGGGCTAGGTCTAAATGTGGACTATAGTTCAAAGTTCTCGAAATCCTCTGCAGGTGAAATAATTACAACAGAATCTTAGAACCAAACCCAAAACGCGGAACAAATCAGATAACTTTTTTAATATAAACCAGTAAGGACAGTTCAAAAGTCGGACGGGGCCGACTATATTATACCCTTCACCACTTTGGGTACATACAAGAGATGCTCATATGTACAATATTCATTAGATAGAATAGACATATCATCTTTGGAGGACCATTGAAATTGAATCTAACGAAATTAACTGCGCGAAGTTGTAGATATTTGAACTAAATTTTATACAACCAATACAGATACAATCTGAAATCTCTGAAAAATTTAATGTCAATCATCGAGCAAAATATGTATAAGATCTATATATAAATGGATGTCTTTGAGCAACCGTGACATCCGCCATTAGGTATGCTGCAACACTATGCGTTATCCAAAATTTATCTCGACACAAAATCCAATACACATTATTCTAGGTTCGTTGTGCACTAATTCGTCTTAAGCGGACAAACTTTAGTTATTTGGTACATCATTTTGATGAAATCGGATGAAAATATATATGGAAGCTTTATTTAAATCAATCCAATGCGCTATGCAATATTTCATGTAAAGCGAACAGACATAGGCTCCTCCATTTGCACCAATTACCTAAAATCGGACGAAACTGTATATAGGAGCTATATCAAAATCAGAACCGATTCCAACAAAACTTCGCTGACATCAATCTGGACCTAATTCAGTACTCTGTGCAAAATTTTGTCTCAATCGGACCAATATTGGGAGTTTGGTGCACCATTTACCTAAAATCGAACGAAACTATATATGGGAGCTATATCTAAATCTGAACCGATTTCAACAAAACTTGACATACATCAATACTCTGTGCAAAATTTTATCTCAATTGGACCAATAAGTGATATGTACCAAATATCACTCAAATCGGATCATAAATGCGACCTACTTTGATCACAAAAATACATGGACGGACGGACAGACATACATGCATTTATAATTTTTAGTGGAGACATTTTGGTACCCAACAAGAAACAAATTTACCAAATTTCAGCGAATTCGGTTGAAAATCGCACTCAAGAACCTCAAAAAACCAAATTAGGGGGTTGTGGTGTTACCCTTATATGGGAGCTACCAGAAAAATCGACTTATATTTATAATTTTTTGTGGAGATATTTGGTACCCAACAAGAAACCCAATTTACAAAATTTGAGCGAATTCAACCGCCCAAGAACCCAAAAGTTACAAACGGAAAAACAAAATTAATATACCCTACATTCTATGGTGAAGGGTATATAATCCACGATTTAAAATGCCTTGAAAAAATATTTTTTAAAAAATCCACGCCTTTGTAAAGGCCTTGAAAAAATATTCTTTAGAAAATCCACGGTTTAAAAGGCCTTGAAAATATTATATAAAAATCCACGCCTAAAAGGCCTTGAAAAGAATAAATCTAAAAAATCCTCGCCTTAAAAGGCCTTGAAAAAATGTTCTTTAAAAAAACTCTCCTAGAAAAATATTTTTTAAAAATTCATGTCTTGAAAAATATGTTTTATTATAATTAACATACTACAAAAAAATCAAATTTCCCCCAAAATGTTTCCTATTGAATCCCCTAACTAAGAACACTAACAATAAAATGTTTCAAACCCCTCGCATTTAAATAATACATTTGTTTTTTCATTTCTTTTGCAAAATTACTGAAGATGGTTCATTTATTGGACAATATGTACCGGGTAAACTACAACCACCTGTAAGTCCACAACCGGCTAATAATACAGCAGCTGCCCAACAGCGCCCAATGCGGCCGCAGCAGCAACAACGGCTGCTGGTCGTACAGGAACTGCTGCCAATGCAACAGCTGCTGCGGGTACAAATACGGGTGCTAAATTTATGTTTAAGAAGAAAAGCGAAAGAAAAATTTATTTATGAAAAAATAATAATTGTGAAATTATAAAAGTCCATACAAAGAAATAGATTCCTAAATCTAAAACAACAATTTATAATTACATAAAACATCTGGAAAGAGAAATGAAATGAAGCGCAATTGAAGAATGAAAAAAGAAAGAAAAACACAACAGAACTAATTTAAAAGTTTGCTTCTTTTTTCAAAAACAAAACAAAAAATATATAAAATGCTTAAACGATATTTTATTATTTAAAAAAGAAAAAACAAAATTATATTTAATGTGTATATTATTTTGCTTCTTTTTACTATATTAAGTATAACCAAAATAAAATAAAACACACACCCACACAAAAAAAACATATTCTAAAATTAAAAAAAAAACAAATGATAAAGAATAATTGTAATAATTGTATTCTAGATTATCTTTTTCATAATGAAATAAAACAAAAATAATTATACACTTCCAACCTTTACTGCCAAAACAAAAAAAAAAAACAAACAAATGATAAAAAATAATTGTAATAATTGTATGTACTATATATAAAAAATAATAATTTTTTAAATATTATAAAAAAATAATAATTAATATAATTTATTGATTATCGTTTCGTGGTCTACGTACACGCCTTAATAGGTCTTGAAAAAAATCTTCCTTAAAAATCCATGCCTTAATAGGTCCTGAAAAAATATTCTTTAAAAAATTAAAAAGGCCGTGAAAAAATATTCTTTATAAAACTAAATCTAAAAAAATATTTTCTAAATAAGAAAAAAATATTAAAAAAAAAAAAAATGACCTTAGTTGGATCTTCAAAAAATATGTGTCCTTTGCATGTAGATATTTCCCTGCAGAAAATTGACTTTTGAAGTTTGTTTTTTTTTAACGATTTTTGGCGTGGGAATTTTTTGATTTGTTTTGAAAACAGACTTTTGATATGTTTTTTTGAATTGCCAATAATTAATAGCATTTTCCTGGTCTATATGTGTATAAGATGAATATAACAAAAATACATAAAAAAAATATAAAAAAAATTCTTAAACAAAAATAATTTCGAAACAAATGGATGTTTTTTTTAACATATGTATAAAATACATACTATGAATAATTTATATAAAAAAAATTATATATAAATGTCAATTAAGCAAACAATATTTAAATTAATTATTAAATATTTATTTTTTCTTTTCTTTTTGTATTAT
This sequence comes from Musca vetustissima, assembly GCF_032173495.1. Taxonomy (NCBI): domain Eukaryota; kingdom Metazoa; phylum Arthropoda; class Insecta; order Diptera; family Muscidae; genus Musca; species Musca vetustissima. The sequence goes on from NW_026876597.1 coordinate 8,393, forward strand.
TTGGTTGTTTTTATATTTTATAATTGAATGAAAATTGTATATTTTAAAGCAATTTTTTAAAAATGTGTTGTTTTATTTCCCTTAATTAAAAAAAAAAAATTGTTTTATTTTCGTAAAAAAATATTAAAAAAAGATTCACCATTGGCATGGAAAAATATACTTTGCCGTAATATAAAATTTAAAATTGTTTAATTTTTTTCTATTAATGAACACAACATTTAGTTTTGTTTTTTTTTTTAATTAGTATTTAAAACAAAGTTCAAAGGTATTATAGGTCGTGAGTGATTTTGGAATTATATTAAAATAAATTATTTGTATAACTATAATAATTTAATTCTAAATCATGACGACTCATAATAACACTTTGTTATTTAGTTATTTTTTTAAATAAAATTGGAATTTCTGTGACTTTTATTTATTCTGTTTTATTTCTTTTTGTTACAAAATTACATTTATATATAATTTTTTTTTATATAAATTATTCGAACTTATTATGTATTTTATACATATGTTAAAAAAACATCCATTTGTTTCGAAATTATTTTTGTTTAAGAATTTTTTTTATATAGGGATTTTTTTATGTATTTTTGTTATATTCATCTATACACATATAGACCAGGAAAATGCTATTAATTATTGGCAATTCAAAAAAACATATCAAAAGTCTGTTTTCAAAACAAATCAAAAAATTCCCACGCCAAAAATCGTTAAAAAAAAACAAACTTCAAAAGTCAATTTTCTGCAGGGAAATATCTACATGCAAAGGACACATATTTTTTGAAGATCCAACTAAGGTCATTTTTTTTTTTTTAATATTTTTTTCAAGAACCATATATTTAGAAAATATTTTTTTAGATTTAGATTTTATAAAGAATATTTTTTCACGGCCTTTTAGGGCGTGGATTTTTTAAAGAATATTTTTTCAGGACCTATTAAGGCATGGATTTTTAAGGAAGATTTTTTCAAGACCTATTAAGGCGTGTATGGGTGGCGTAGGAGGCCACGAATACGATGAAAAGATCAAGTCGAAGACATCATTGCCGAAAATGGTTTTTCCAATTGGAAAAAAAACGTAAAAGACCGACGCGCCTGGAAATCTTTTCTAAGCTCGGCTTATGGAACGAAAGTTCTGTCACAAGCCAGCTAAGTAAGTAAGTTAAGGGTATTGAACATTTTTTTATAATTCTTAAAAAATATTAATACAAACAAACGCTATAGTGGCTCTTGAAAAAAAAGCAATCATTAAAAATATTTTTAAAAAAGAAATCGATTGTTAAAAAACGAGGAATTTCCAACGTCTCCGATTATTTTTTCAAACTTTTTTACTATACATACATAGTGGTCCCTTCAGATGGGAATATTTTTGATTTGTATTGAATACTAGAAAGTGGCAGTAAAGTTACTGGAGTCATTGAGGGGAATATTCTCTTACAAATTTGGGAAATAAACTTAAAGTAATTTAAAATATTTTGTTTTATTTTTCATTATGACAAAAGATAATCAATAAATTATATTAATTATTATTTTTATAATATTTAAATTATTATTTTTTATATATAGTACATACAATTATTACAATTATTTTTTATCATTTGTTTGTTTTTTTTTTTGTTTTGGTAAAGGCTCAAGTGTATAATTATTTTGTTTTTTGAAAATTGTCTTAGAAAAATTCTATATTTTTTATAATTTTAGAATATGTTTTTTGTGTGGGTGTGTGTTTTATTTTATTTTCGTTATACTTAATATAGAAAAAAGAAGCAAAATAATATACACATTAAATATAATTTTGTTTTTTCTTTTTTAAAATAAAATATCGTTTAAGCATTTTATATATTTTTTGTTTTGTTTTTGAAAAAATAAGCAAACTTTTAAATTAGTTCTGTTGTGTTTTTCTTTCTTTTTTCATTCTTCAATTGCGCTTCATTTCATTTCTCTTTCCAGATGTTTTATGTAATTATAAATTGTTGTTTTTTAGATTTAGGAATCTATTTCTTTGTATGGACTTTTATAATTTCACAATTATTATTTTTTTCATAATTCCACGTAAATTTTTCTTTCGCTTTTCTTCTTAAACATAAGTTGCCACAGCACCCGTATTTGTACCCGCAGCAGCTGTTGCATTGGCAGCAGTTCCTGTACCACCAGCAGCCGTTGTTGCTGCTGCGGCCGCATTGGGCGCTGTTGGTGTATGGGCAGCTGCTGTATTATTAGCCGGTTGTGGACTTACAGGTGGTTGTAGTTTACCCGGTACATATTGTCCAATAAATGAACCATCTTCAGTAAATTGTCCTGCAAAAAGAAATGAAAAAAACAAATGTATTATTTAAATGCGAGGGGTTTGAAACATTTTATTGTTAGTGTTCTTAGTTAGGGGATTCAATAGGAAACATTTTGGGGGAAATTTGATTTTTTTGTAAGTCATGTTAATTATAATAAAACATATTTTTCAAGACATGAATTTTTAAAAAATATTTTTCAAGGCGAGGTTTTTTAAAGAACATTTTTTCAAGGCCTTTTAAGGCGAGGATTTTTTAAAGATTATTTTTTCAAGGCCTTTTAAGGCGTGGATTTTTTATATAATATTTTTTTCAAGGCCTTTTAAACCGTGGATTTTCTAAAGAATATTTTTTCAAGTCCTTTTAAGGCGTGGATTTTTTAAAAAATATTTTTTCAAGGCATTTTAAATCGTGGATTATATACCCTTCACCATAGAATGTAGGGTATATTAATTTTGTTTTTCCGTTTGTAACTTTTGGGTTCTTGGGCGGTCGAATTCGCTGAAATTTTGTAAATTGGGTTCTTATTGGGTACCAAATATCTCCACAAAAAATTATAAATATAAGTCGATTTTTTCTGGTAGCTCCCATATAAGGGTAACACCACAACCCCCCCTAATTTGGTTTTTTGAGGTTCTTGAGTGCGATTTTCAACCGAATTCGCTGAAATTTGGTAAATTTGTTTCTTGTTGGGTACCAAATGTCTCCACTAAAAATTATAAATGCATGTATGTCTGTCCGTCCGTCCATGTATTTTTGTGATCAAAGTACAGGTCGCATTTATGATCCGATTTGAGTGATATTTGGTACATATCACTTATTGGTCCAATTGAGATAAAATTTTGCACAAAGTATTGAATTAGGTCTAGATTAATGTATGTCAAGTTTAGTTGAAATCGGTTCAAATTTACATAGAGCTCCCATATATATTTTCGCCCGATTTTAGCCAAATGGCGTACTACACCCCAATATTGGTCCAATTGAGATAACATTTTGCACAGAGTATTGAATTAGGACTAGATTAATGTATGCCAAGTTTAGTTGAAATCGGTTCAGATTTAGATATAGCTCCCATAAATAGTTTCGTCCGATTTTAGGTAAATGGTGCACCAAACTCCCAATATTGGTCCGATTGAGACAAAATTTTGCACAGAGTACTGAATTAGGTCCAGATTGATGTATGCCAAGTTTGATTGAAATCGGTTCAGATTTAGATATAGCTCCTATATACAGTTTCGTCCGATTTTAGGTAATTGGTGCAAATGGAGGAGCCTATGTCTGTTCGCTTTACATGAAATATTGCATAGCGCATTGGATTGATTTAAATAAAGCTTCCATATATATTTTCATCCGATTTCATCAAAATGATGTACCAAATAACTAAAGTTTGTCCGCTTAAGACGAATTAGTGCACAACGAACCTAGAATAATGTGTATTGGATTTTGTGTCGAGATAAATTTTGGATAACGCATAGTGTTGCAGCATACCTAATGGCGGATGTCACGGTTGCTCAAAGACATCCATTTATATATAGATCTTATACATATTTTGCTCGATGATTGACATTAAATTTTTCAGAGATTTCAGATTGTATCTGTATTGGTTGTATAAAATTTAGTTCAAATATCTACAACTTCGCGCAGTTAATTTCGTTAGATTCAATTTCAATGGTCCTCCAAAGATGATATGTCTATTCTATCTAATGAATATTGTACATATGAGCATCTCTTGTATGTACCCAAAGTGGTGAAGGGTATAATATAGTCGGCCCCGTCCGACTTTTGAACTGTCCTTACTGGTTTATATTAAAAAAGTTATCTGATTTGTTCCGCGTTTTGGGTTTGGTTCTAAGATTCTGTTGTAATTATTTCACCTGCAGAGGATTTCGAGAACTTTGAACTATAGTCCACATTTAGACCTAGCCCGGCCGAACATTATGCTTTTTTCACTTGTTAAAGAATATTTTTTTCAAAAAAATTATATATTTGCAAAAAGTGTTATCGTTTCAACTCAGTTATATTCGGAGGATATGGAGAACGTTGAATTATAGTCCACATTTAGACCTAGCCCGGCCGAACATAACGCTTTTTTCACTTGTTAAAGAATACTTTTTTTTTAAATTATATATTTGCAAAAAGTGTTATCGTTTCAACTCAGTTATATTTTACATAGGTCCAAGAAAAAATTATAAAATATTTAAAAAGAGTGACAATAACAAACAAAAAGTAAAATCAAAATTTACTACCTTTGTGATATTTTTGTTGTTTTTTCTATAAAACATGCTCAGTGTATTTTCGAAATTAAAATTCAAATATTAAATAATATTTACAGGCTATAGAAATAAACAAAATCAAATGAAAATAATATTGAAATACATTACCAAATGAAAAAATAAAATGTAAATAATAAAGAAATATTTTTTTGTTTCTTTTTTTATTTGATTTTTTACGATTTTTGTGTTTTCTTATTTTTGTTTTAAAAAATATTGTATAGTATTATTATAATAATACGCTAAAAAGAGGTACAAATTTAACTTAACTAAAAAAAGTTAAATTTACATTACAAATTATTCTTTTTGTTTTCTTTGTTGTTTTTGATTTGTTGTTTTGTCGTATTGGTTTTTGTTTTTACTGTTACTAATACATAAAAAAATGAAAATAATTATGTTAAGGTTATTATATATATAAAGTTTATATATATTTAATTACAGTTACAAGAAAAAACATAAACAGAAAAATTAAAAAAGGACATAGAGAGCATGGAGACTTATTACACATATACATATATAAAAACATAAAAAAAATATTAAAATAAAATAAAAAAAATACATAGATTTATTGTTGTTATGGTAACAGGGATGGATGCGCTTTGTAGGTAGATGGTATTACAAAAAATACACTTAGTTTTTATTTATATACTTTTTTTTACTTTAAGCAATAATAAACATTTTTTCTTTAAATTATTATTAAAAAAAAAAACAAAGATTCATACATATATATAGAAAAAAGGAAAAAGACAAATTAAAAATACAAAATAAATTTCTCTTGAACAAAAAAAAATAAAAATTTCAGAAATTTTATTTACTCTTATTTTCCTTTACTACACAATATTAATAGCGAGAGATTGCCAATAAAGATTTGTCGTTTTACAAAATATTCGAGATTGCCTTATAGTTTTTTTTTTGAAAATAAAATATAAAAGAAATTATAAAAAATATTTAGCTGCTGGCAGTAGAGTCAGGGTTTCCTTCATTTTCTTTTACATACAAATATGTTTATAGTATAACTTCCATTGCAGGATGGGGTAGCTCTAAGTAGTGATGATTGTTTGGAATATTAACAAAAATTGTATTGGTTTTGCCAATATTTGGGATTTGGGTTTGATATATAAAAAAATTGGTGGACAATTCTGTTGCTTAGTTTAATTTTTTTTATATATAAAGTTTTTTTATATTAAACTATAATTAAATTTTACGTCCATATTGACCTATAAAAGAACCATCTTCATTCAAACCTAGAGAAGATTTTTTTATAATAAAATAATTATAGAAATAAATTATAATTATAATAAAACACAAGCACAAACACAAAAAGGCAGTAAATAATTAAAAAAAATAAATTTTTCATAATAATAAAAAACCCAAAAAGGAAATATGATTTAATTTACAATAAATTTTACAAATATTTAAAAAAAATATTCAAAATAAAAATAACACAAGTTTTTACAAATATCGATGGTGGTGATGACAAAAAGGCAATAATTAAATAATTTCCATGATAATAAAAATCCCAAAAAGCAAATACAATTTGATTTTCAAAACATTTAAAAATTGTTTCAAAATAAAAATAACACAAGTTTTTACAAATATCGATGGTGGTGTACGTTGGATGATGTCATAGGTGGGAGGTGTAGTTGTTGTTGTCAACACAGGTGATGGTGGTTGTTGTTGTTTTTGGGGTGTCACACACATTTTTGTTGGAATATTTCAAGTTGATGTTGGTTTTTTTTACACACACATAATTCAGGGTGATGATATCAGTGGATGTAGAGTAGAATAAAAACAAACAATAAAAAATGAAGAGAAGGGGAAAAAGAAGAAGAAACAAAATAAATTAATAAATAATAAAAATTAAAAAACTATATAGGTTTGTATTAAAAATTATATAACATAAAAAATTAACACTTTTTTTGCATAAACGGGCATTAATTTAAAACAAATTGTAATTGTAATTAAAATTAAAAATTAACGAAAATATATTTTTATTAAAAAGTATATAACATAAAAAATAAACGGGTATTAATTTAAAAGAAAAAAATGTAATTTTTTTATAATAATTGGCTGTGTTTTTTTTTGCATTTTGATGAAAATGAGCTGAGTTGTATTTTTTTTAATTAATTTGCAATGTTGTTTGTTTTTTTTTTTTGCTGTAGATGATTTTTTTGTTTATGAAAATAATCATGAATGATTGATTTGATTTATTTTTTTAATAGCAGTGTCGAATTATAAAAAAAAACACAAGCATTTGTAACTGTGATCAGTAGAAATTGTAAATGTAAAACAAGCCAGTCAGAGCATGAAATATAATGCCAATTGTCGTTTGCCAAATTTCAATCAAATTAGAAACCATATATAGTTTCGTCCGATTTTATGTAAATGGTGCACCAAAGTCCCTATATACCTTTCGATTTGCACGAAATTTCGCATAACATACTGAATTGAGTGATGACTGCCAAATTTCATGAAAATCGGTCCAGATTTAGATATAGCTCCCACATATACATATATATTTGTCCGATTTTACATAAGTGGTGCACCAATATCCTAATGTTTTCCGATTAACACGAAATTTTTCACAACGTATCAAATTGAGACTTGAATTATGTTATTTGGGTTTTGTTGAAATTGGTGCAGATGCATACCTCCCATATGTATTTCGGACGGGTGTCTGATTGAAAATTAATTTTTAACAGTGCGGTGTACCGTATAGCGTGTATCAATAAATTTGTCCCATGGTCTAAACCTGCACGAATGAAATTAAATTTATCATAAGATTGCAGAAAGACATGAGTATGTTCCTTCGATGGAACATTGACTTGCAGTTGTAAGGATACATATGTAGAATATACCCAAAGTGGTGAAGGGTATCATATAGTTGACCCAGTCCGACTTTACTTACTGGTTAAATAATATTTTTGGTCTATTAACGTGGGATTTTTGATTAAAATTTGTTAAGGTCTAGCAGGGCGAAAAGCGTGAATTTTTAAATGAATTTTCTCCACCCCTTCCACGCCTTATTTTTCCCATCGAAGTGACATAATTTCTTGACATTACGAAGTGGCTGTAATTTGGCTTTCAGGCATATTGATGAACGACTTCTTCACAAAACCTTTTCAACATAATAACATGTTTCTACATAGCCCTCTTACCAATTTTCCAAATTTCCCAATTTTCCAATTTAAATGTTGACATTTTCTAATATATTTTTTAATTTTGAAATATTTTTCGCGGACTTTCAGAGCTGTAAGCGTGAGCAGAGGTGATTAGTGTGCTGAATTACTATGCCTGGTGGCGCAAATAGCCAAATTTTAATTTAATCATGTTCTTATATAAACTTTACAATTTCAGAGGCTTCGACAACTTCAAAGTCAAATTGAGTACTGGCTAAAAAATTTCCCTAGATTTTGGTGAAACTTAGATTTGATGGAATTGTAATTTTTTGTTTTACTTTATTAGTTAGCATTTTAAGGTAGATTTTCTTAAGCAGTTTTAAAATTGCATTTTCAAAAATTATATCGAAAAAAGTGTTGCTTAAAACTTTAGAACTTAGGCAGTTTTTTTATTTGGCTTATTTTAAATGGCAAAGGTGAAAAAAGGCGGCAAAAACATTTTTAAACATTTTCAATCAAACAATTTGAAAATAACGATTTTAACAACATGCATTCAACTTGTGGTTTACCTTTGAAAATAAATTTCTCTATATTTTATTCTTTGGTAAAGTTTGAATTTCTAACGAAATTAATTTTTATTTTGCAAAAATTCTATTTTTTAATGCCAACAATCGATGAGGAGGATGGTGTTGTAGAGGGAACGGCAGAAGCAGTTTCTTCAGCCTGTTCCGACACGGTGGGCAATGATTGTTGTAGTTTACGTGGCCCAGCGGCTGAGCTCATTTTCAACACATAAATGAAGTAATTGAAAAATAAAATTGAAATAAAAATTAAATTAAAAAATATGGAATTAAAAAAATAAATAAATAAAATTATATGTTTATAAATTTTTATAGAAGTTAATTAAAAAAATACATATTCATTTTTTTAACGAATAAAAATATAAATTTTAAAAAATATTAAAAAAAAAAATAATTTAAAATTTATTTAATAATATACTTATACATTTTTTATAATAAAATAAGTAATTATTTTTTATATAATAAATTAAAAAAAATTATATATAAATATAATTATTTTAAGCATCCAACTAAGGTTATAAAGCATTCAATTTTAGTTTTGGAAACCTACCTGTATCACCATCTCCATATTCGGCCATTGAATCGGTATCACTTTCTAGGCCTGGTTTTGCTGAACTAACAGACTGGCGACCAGCGCTCTTGTTGTCCAATCTGAAATTAAAAAATATATACATTTTAATATAATTCCCATATGCTATTGTTTTCACTTAAATTTCCCAAAAACTTACGGTTGTGAGTATTCATGGAAACCACCTTCATCGGGATAGTCGCGTCTGCCATTTGCCAATTCGCGATCATGTACATCGTATTTGCCACCACGATTACGGCGTATAATACAAATAATAATGAACAAGATAATGATAATGGCCAGGGCCAACATCATGCCGATGAACCAGCCGGCATTTGCTAGATTTTCATTGGGCACCTTGATGGGGCCCTCAACAGCACCAATGTCGATTTCTTGAGTTTCACTTTCGGTCATGAAATGACCATCAACGGCGACCACACGGAATTCATAGACAGATTCAGGATCCAAACCGGCAACCTCTTGGTAGTCGCGATTCTTTTCCTCGGGAGTTTGATTCCATTGGGTCTCGCCCTTGATCCTGAGAAGAGAAAATCCAACAATTAAAATATATTCCTTACAAAGGTTTTGAATAAGGTCGTCGCCTACCTGTATTTGGTAAAGAAGTGGGTACCGGCATGGCCCTCACTATTGGGTTTCCAGTTGATGCGGAACTTGGCCAAACCATTGTCCGAGGGTTCTTGGTGATATTCGAAATAGGGTACGGCAGGTTCCTTGGACTCTTCGGTCAATGTGCGTTTTTCAATAAAGTGTCTAAAAAACGAGAAGAAAGCAACGGTTAGAACTTTCTCCTCTCTAAAAAATTAAAAATGTAACTTACTCTGTTCCCTCTCCAGCCTTAGTGGTGGCCGCAATGGAAATCCTATATTTAGTATTTGGTTTCAGGCCAGCCATTTTCATACTTGTCACCCGAGGATCGGTAATATGGGGATCATATTCACGTCGTTCGCCCACATAACTACCTTTAACTTCTTCATAGTAGATTTTATAACCAGTCAATTTACCATTGGGGTTCAAGGGTTTCTTCCATACCAACCAGAAGGCAGATGAACCCATTGGATAGGCAGACAACGACTCAACGGGGGATGGTACACCTTCAGGTGTATCGAAATCTATAACAGCACTGGGTGGGCCATTAAATTGTCCATTATAGGCCAAGACACGGGCAAAGTTCTTTGAATCGGGTTTGAATTGTGTTACCAAGGCCTGATTGGAATCACCCTTGACATGAATTTCACGCATACCTTCCTCACCCTCCTTTTCGGTCCAGGTTTGGATCTTGTAACCCTTAAAGTGACCGCGTATGGATTCAGGGCTAACAGGGTTCCAGTTCAAAATGGCCGAGGTGGCTCCCACCACTTGGGTCATGCTGAAATTTGTGGGGGCCTCCAAAGGACCTGTAACGGAAATTAAAAACCACATTAAAATTTGTATACATATAAAAATATAATTTGTTGCAATACTTACGATCTTCTCCGGACCAACCAACCACTTCTTCGGCAGCAACATTGGCCTGACCCATTTGATTAATGGCCACCACTTTGATAAGATAACGCACAAATGTCGGCTGATCACCAATTACCAAACTATCCTGTTTCCAATCATAGATGTCCTTGTTTTCCCAACTGGCAGCAGGTATATCACGTTTCCAGGATACACGATATTGGAAATTGGGTCCATTGTGATCGATCTGGGGCATTGCAGTCCAGGTGATTACCAAATTTGTGGGCTCAGTACCCTGACCTTGGACATTATCGGGATTCTTATAGGGTACATCAGGTTGTGTGGTACAAACTTCACTATGATCCGATGGTGGTGAGGGTCCAATTTTATTAAATGCAATCACTCGGAAGGTATAATTGGCCCATGGAGACATATCCACAACGAACGAGGTATCTGTAGAGGGTACCTTTTCGTACGCAGCATCCCAAGTGGCTGGGGCAAATGTCGTATTATATTGGATGGTATAATGCAGGATGGGTGAACGATTATCACCACGTGGTTCCCAGGTGATTTCAGCCAGACGGGGTTTACATTTTACACTCTTCAAGGCCGGGGCATTGGGTACATCTTGTACAATAAGATTGGCACTTCCTGAGGCCTCATCCAATTCAGTTCTGGCCACACAGGTATATTCTCCGGAATCTAATTCAATCGTCTTGGCAATGGTCAGGGAGTTATCGTTGGTCTTCACGAAGCGGGCCTCGGCATCGAAATCAATTTGTTGGGAATCCTTCCACCATTCAATGGTCAAATTTAGGGTATCGTCATGGGCCTCATTACAACGGAATGTGGCTGATTGGCCGGCAGCAACTTCGTAATTTTGTGGGGCCTGGGTAATGCGGGTGGCTTCCTTTACTTCCAGCGAACCGTTGGCAGACTTTTCACCAAACTTATTCTTGGCATGGCAGGTGTATTGGCCGAAATCATCATGGATCACCTGTTGAATGTGTAAATCTCCCGAGGGTAAGACAGTGAAACGTCCTCCAGTCAACTCACGACCATTGTGGAGCCATTTCACTTGAGGCTTGGGTGCACCAAACACACGACAACGCATTGTTATATTCTTGCCCGTGACGGTGGCCTCCTTGCGTGGTGGTTCCTCAATCTCTGGCGGCAAAGCCAACACGTTCAAGTAAACATCCTTGTAAACGTAACCCAAAGAATTGGTGGCGTTACAACCATAATTACCCGTGTCAGTTTTCACCAAATCGTGGATAACAATGCGATTCGTTTCAACGGTTCGTCTGGGGTTTGGAGGTGCTTGGCTAATGGGTTTGCCGTTGTGGATCCATTGAATGGTAGGTTCTGGGACACCTGAAGCCTCACAACGGAATTCCACTGTCTCATCTTCGGCAGCATTTTGTATTTCGGGTTCAACGGTGAAATAGGGCACAGCTTGAATTTCCAATTTAATCGAATACGATTGACCCTTACCGACACCATTGAAAACGTCGCAGGTATAGGTGCCGGCATCCTCAAAGGTGGCATAGCGTATAATCAGCGATTTGCCATAATTACCCTGGGATATCCGATCACCCCATTGAATGGGCTCGCCATTTTTACGCCACACCGTCTCGGGCAATGGAGTACCACCGAAAATACAAAACAGTTCCACATATTTACCCCTTAGGGCCACTTCATTTTTCCTTGTCACATACTGTTGGGTGGGGGCGAATTTATTTTGCGATGGACTAATACCGGTTTGTTTAACATCCAGCAAAACACGATTACCAATTTTATATTCATTACGGAAGACCGAAGTGGCGGAACAGGTGTAGAAAGTGTCTGTGGAGGCATCTTCACGGGTAACATTCGAGAACCATAGAGTACCCTCGGGATCGAGAGTCATACGTGAACTGTTGATGGTTTTAATGCCAGCATCAAAGGTATTTTGAATTAACCAATTGACTGTGGGTTTTGGCCAACCATCCGGAGCCTGACATTGCAACGAGAAGGGCTCACCCTCATTGGCTTCGACAATTTTCTTTTCATCCTCCTTGAAGGCATTCAATTCGGCTTTGCGTACAAACACAGAATTCGAGGTGGCAATACCAAATTCATTTTCGGCAAAACATTGATATTGACCCAAATCTTCATCTTTGGGTGAAGTAATAACCAGGGTACCACGACCCGGCTGTTGCAGCATACGATTATCATAGGCTTGCCAATCGAATTTTTTGCCATTCTTTATCCAGCGGTATCTGTAAAAGAGAAGGAGAAAAAATAAAGAGGTTAATTAATTTGACTTTTGAAAAGAGGAGAAGGGAAACTTGAGGTTAAATATTTTGTTTACGAATAATTTAACTTCAGCGTAGGCAGCAGAGCAGTTTTAATTGTTGTTTTATTTTAATGAGTTGATTTCCTTTTTGAATAAATACGAGAGCATCAAGAGGAATTAACTTCTGCATAATTAATTTATGTTTGTTATATTTAACTAAAAAATGCAAAATAATGCATTAAAGCAGCAATTACCAGACTGTCTTAAACAGAAATGTGTAGTAACGCCTGCTTTTTGGCGGGCCAAAACAAGAATAAACAAACATTCATATAGGAGCTGTCAATGTAATCTCTTTCATGAATGAGATATGAAGAGAGTCTCTTTTGCATACATGCAGAAGGAAGTCTCTTTCATAATGAGTCGTGAAGGGATTGCCTTTTGCATGCGTGAACTGTGTCTCTTCTTATAGATTAACTGTGAAGGCAGTCTCTTTTAGAATATGAGATCTAAACGGGGTGCTCTTCTAATTATGGACTCTTTTACATAGTGTTTTGATGCAAGTCATGATGTGAATGATACATGATATCTACAAGAAGACAACTATATTTTGTACGAGCTCTGAATAAAGTAAATGGGAGATAATCATCAAAAATGATTGACGAAAAGAGAAAAAAAGAGAATAACTGTTTAGCCATCACTGCTATCTTACTATTTGTGTATTGTGCTTGAGTGACGGTATTTTATTTTGTATAGGCCTAATATATGAGCCTTTTTATAGACCGGTGGAAGACAAAGGGGATTTTAACCTTATATGAAAAATTACAAATTTCCAAGAATAGATTTTTTCAATATTCATAATGTAACATCTTAAGTAAACATTTTATTCTGGAGTCACACAGTTTGACCTTCTCTGCTTTCTTGCAAAATTTTCCTTTTCCCTGAAAGAAATCCATTTTTACTACATTAAGTAATTGTGATTAAATTGTGTGTGTGTGCGTGTAATATTCGCCACACAATCCGAAACAGCTTCCTACAAATTGTCCATATGGAGCAAGATGGTCGGTGGTCTAGTCTGGACGGAATCGCTCCGGCCACAGACAATAAATATTAAGTAATACTCGTAATGAAAATGAATTGAAATAAATTATGAAAAGATAAAAAAAAAACAAAAGAAGAAGAGTACTAGTACTTTATATTATTTTATTGTTCGCTATTTATTATAAACGGTTAACTAGTAGCAGTAGGGACAAGATTTTGAAGAGCTCTTTTGTCAAGAATTTTAAAGGAGGCAACTAGAAATGAATATGACAATGAGTAGGGCGGCCCACTTCTAATGGCCATGGAATATGAAGTGGAGAAAAAACTGAAGCATCATTTTTAAGGATGGTATTGTAATACAAATTAAATTAGGACGATCAGTCATAGGGAGTCCGTTGAGGAGATGAGTAGCCTATAGGTATGCTACAAAAAGAAAATGTGGTGTCGAAGCCCTCAAAAAATCGTTTTAAAAAATTCAGGGCCTGAAAAAATATTTATTTTTAAATCTACTCACTGAAAAATGCCTATTAAAAAATCTAAGCCCTGAGAAGAATATTAAAACTCCTAAATGTATGCTACAAAGTGGAAATATGGTGCATATTAAAATCTAAGCTCTTGAAAAAATTAGTTTTAAAAATCCAGGCCCTGAAAGAATATTTGTTTTTATAAATCTACCCCTGAAAAAATATCTTTTTCTAAATCCACGCACTGAAAAAAATAAATCTCAAAAAAATCTATGCCCTGAAAATGAGTAGAAGAAAATGATTTGGCCCAAAAAATTGGAAACAATATAAAGGGGCCTAAATGTATGCTACAACAAGAAATATTTAAAAAAAAGTTTTAAAAATTTCAAGCCTGAAAAAAATATATTTTTAGAAATCTGAAAAAAATATGTTTTAAATCCACGAACTTGAAAAATAAGAGAAGGCAGACGGGTCCTAACTTCGGACTTGATCTAGGCTCCGTAAAGATAATAGGTTGTGCAAAGTTTGGTTCAAATCGGACGTTCGATTCGCCTGATATTGGATTTATAAATAATGAACATTTTGACCATTTGTGGGGGAGGTACCAGAAGGAGTGGACCAATCTAGGCTAGATAAATATATTAGACTGTTGACCCGGCCCCACGTTGGTCGCCAATGTAGCAGCTCGTGAGCGGAGCTGGTATGGCTTCATCCGAAACAGCAAGATTAACTTTATACTCATTGTTTAGGAATTGCTTTCAGCTTATGATCTGAGTCCATCAACTTTGGTAAGCGTGGGTAATGATCTTAAGCCTTCAGAGTTCGCTAAACGAATCAGAGTCGGGGAGTCCGGACTCGGAGTGTGGCGATTTTATTGAAAATATATTGAGCTTAGGTACTACTTATGAGAAGCAAGATCCTTGTCTAGCATTGGTTGTAGTAATATCAGTGATGTAGTTTTTGGTACTATTTACAAAATTTTTACAAAGTTAACCGTTAAATTCAAATGTTTAAAACAGAGTTGCATTTTAGTACTTAAATGATTAATAAAACGTTTGTGTTTATACTATAGTAAATCCGTTTCAAAATGTTTTTAATTTTACTGATTTTTATTTTTCTGCTCAAAAAAAGCACTTAATTTTTTTTTTTTAAATTCGCCTCAATTTTTTAATGTAATTATTATTTATTTTTTTTAAATTCAATTTTGTCAGTAGGACGTACATTCAGGAGAGAACAAAATAATAACTTCATGAAATTCTACCATTCCCCCACGACCCCAACCCCCCTTTTTAACCCAGGTCGGCGGCCTAACAATCAACTCGATGCCAATTTAGCCTTGAGCGTTTGAATTATTTATGTAAAAGAACCCAGATAATTACATACATACACAAACGTAGCATACATTTCCCAAAACAGGCGAATACGCATGAAGTCATCAAATGCTATAGAATTTGATTA
The DNA here is from genome assembly GCF_032173495.1 of Musca vetustissima. Classification (NCBI taxonomy): domain Eukaryota; kingdom Metazoa; phylum Arthropoda; class Insecta; order Diptera; family Muscidae; genus Musca; species Musca vetustissima. The sequence continues at coordinate 23,906 of NW_026876597.1, forward strand.
CCTTAGCTGTGGCATATATACACAAACCCATTTACCTACATACATACATATGTATGTAGATAAATTCATGTATACACCGTTTTTTCCATTTGATGTCATTCACTCCCCCCCAGGTCCGCACACCCCTCCCCCGCCTTCGAAAAAATGTTGGTATCTTACAAACAATGATTGCATACTCAAAACGCTCGCTCGCTTGTTCGAATACTACACACATAATATTCAATTCTAAAACTTCTATTCGCATTATTATTGGCTTTGTTTGGTGTTTGTCAGAGATTCGACTTTTGTTGTTGTTGTTCCTATTGTTGTTCCATTCCTTTTGTCTTGTGTTCAATATTCAAGCTTCTAAACAAACGGCCTACCACCCGAACCTCTTCCACAAACAGCATACCCAAACCAAACATTGAGTCACACACAATTCGAGCCACAAAAAACAAAACTTTTTTCTAGGTTTGAGTAAGTAGGTCAAGATGAGGTGGAGAAATGCCGACCAGACACCAAACCATCAACCATTTATATAGGAATATTTACAAACATACACTCCACTCCTCCATCATTCCCAGCTTAATTCCAATAGAATACTCAAGAGCACAGTAGGTATTTTGCATTTGTTTATTTTGTTTTGGTGATGGCAAAACAAGGAACAATTTCATGGGGTTTTGCCTATCGAGGAAGATTATTAGTTATTGTTGGGGAAATAGAAAGGATTTGATTTTTATTTTAAGGGAAATTTTTACTTGAAATTTTATATTGACATTTTTGAATTAGTGTAGGATTGAATTAAATCAAGACACAAAGTTATTTTTTTTTTTTTTGAAACTGAGAATGGGGGTCGCCTTAAATGGCTTTAAATAAAGTCTTATTTCGTTTTTGGAATATTCAATATAATAGAAAAAATAAAAACAGATTTTAAGTTATGGCGCCTAAAAGTATACATCACACATTGTAACATTAACAGCTGACTGTATTTATTTATCGCTTAGCGCATAAAACTATGTAGCAAAATAAATACCAAAGATTTGAGATTTTTCTAATAATTACAATATTTTGTTGAGATTTGGAATTCTAAAAAAATTCCGATTTTAGGTAAATGGTGCATTAAAGTCTTTCGATTTGCACGATGGTATATCGAACTGTATTGAGTCTAGAATAATGTGTCGATTCAGATTTAGATATAGCTCCCATATATATTTTGATCCGATTTTAGGTTAATGGTGCATCAAAGTCCCTATATATCTTTCGATTTGCACAAAATTTGGCATGGCGTACAGAATTAAGTCTAGAATGATGTATGCTAAGTTTCATGAAAATCGATTCAGATTTAGGTATAGCTCCCGTATATATTTTCGTCCGATTTTAGGTAAATGGTGCACCAAAGTCCCTATATATCTTTCGATTGGCACGTAATTTGGCGTAGCGTACTGTATTGAGTCTAGCATAATGTGTGCTAAGTTTCGTGAAAATCGATTCAGATTTAGATAAAGCTTCCATTAACATATTTGTCCGATTTAATGTAAATGGTGTATCAAAGTCCCTATATATCTTTCGATTTGCACGAAATTTTGTGTAGCATACTGAATTGAGTCTAGAATGATTTGTGTTAAGTTTCGTGAAAATCGATTCAGATTTCGATATAGCTCCCATATATATTTTTGTCCGATTTAAGGTAAATGGTGCACCAAAGTCCCTTAATATCTTTCGATTTGCACGAAATTTGGCACGGAAACCGAAAAAAGCTTAGAATGATGTGTGCTAAGTTTCGTGAAAATTGGCTCAGATTTCGATATAGCTCCCATATATATTTTCGTCCGATTTAATGTAAATGGTGCACCAAAGTCCCTATATATCTATCGATTTGCACGAAATTTGGCATAGCGTACTGAATTCAGTCTAGAGGGATGTGTGTTAAGTTTCGCCAAAATCAGTTCAGATTTCGATATAGCTCCCATATATATTTTTCGGCCGATTTAGGGGAACCCCCTATTCTCGATTTTAAATTTTCAAGATTTTCAATGTTTTTGAAAAAGCGCCTATTTTTGATCACAAACTAAATTAAAAACGAATGAAGATCTTCACCGATTGGATTTATCCCAGTTCATACGATAGCTATACACTCACAGAGAAACGTGTCAAAATTTGGAACCAATCGGATTACTAGTTTTTGAGTTATCGTGCCCGCCATTCGTAAGAACACTGCTTCGAGAAAAACTCGTTTAAAGTTTGAAAAGCACTTCAGCCTTCGCTTGATGCTGATAAAATAAATCGGCCATATTTTCAAAAGTTGTTGAGAAATTTTTGAAGATATTGAAATTTGAAATTTTTTTGGGACATTCTTGAATAAATGTAGGTTCAAATTAAATAAGAAAGTAGTCAAATATATATTTCCAATGGGGTCAAATATTGCGAATTTTATTTCATTTTTTTAAAGACTTTGTGTGAATAATTTTTATGAAAAAAAGTAATTCTCCGACCTTTCCAAGTAATGTTCGCAGTGGTTGCCCCTAAGTCCATTATATTCTAATTAAGAGATTTTCTTCTATAAGGGCTATCTATATACTTCCTTGTGGTTTTGTAAAGCAACTAAAGCTCTTTTTCAGGGTAATTGGTTTCCTTTTATTTTTTTTTTTAATAAAAACAACAACATCAAAAAAGTGAAAACCAATGAAATGAAATACAATCCTCCCTACTCTGTGTCAAACAAAAAAGGTTGCAACTAAACAACAACTGTCAGTTTTTTTAATTTCTCCATTAAATCGAAATGTTGGCAATAGCACGCGGTTGCTTGGTCGGACGTCGGCTGTTAACAAGAAAATACAAAAAAATTGAAACATCCATCTAGTTTCAAATTTCACATCAATTGTGTAAATTCGAAAAAAACGATGTGCCCGCCAACAACAATGAATTAAAACCACATTTGAATGAAATTAAAAACGAAGTGAAGTGGAGGTAACTGCCACTATTCAGGTGGTCGTTGGCGGGGTAATGGTTCAATGAGCCTCATGTCAGTAGTATTGGTGGTGGTGGTGCTAATATATTTTTTCCTGAATGTTAACATTTTCATTTCCAATGTGGAGGTAAAGTTCAAATTTCATTTTATAGATGAGGAGGTGGAGATTGATACGAACTGAAAATGATTCATTACGAAGTTTAATGATGATGTGGTCTGGGGTCTATGTCTATATATGAACTCTCCATTCATATGCTACGTATAAACCATTCATGATTTATTCGAACAAAGAAAAAATCATTACCACCACCTCACTTTCAAACACTGCACGGGGAAAGTTTCAAAGGGAGTTTGGAAAAAAATCAACCATGTGGTTAATCCAAAAAAAGTGATGGACATGAAAATCATATCTATGAATAAATTGGAAATGCAAATTTTTGTATTTTCAGTGTTGCCAAACAAAAAAAAAAAAAGAAAATTTAAACATAACCACAAAAAATTAACCCAACAATGGGAAGAAGAATAAATACACTAAAATAGTGACCACATCCCTGGTGCTGGTGGTGGTGAATAACATTACAAATGCTATTGCATATATTTTGTTCCTGCTCTGGCCATTCCATTGTGATAATATATGTGATGGTTGTATAAAATGGGTAAAGGTGTCTGATGTCCGGCTCACCGAACATTGCCAGCCAAGCATAATGTCGCGTGTCAATTCTATGGTTCGGCCTGGATCACTGCTCTGTATTTTATTATTTAATGAATGCATTCAGGTGACCACCACAAGCAGCAGCACCACCATCATTACCAAAAACGCCATCGTCATGATAACACTCATGCATGCATTCATGTTTGTGCCTGTGCGGCATATATCATCAGGAAAAATCTTGATATGCGTAGATTTTTGAATATTATTTCCATAATAATGTAATTTTCCTATCGAAATGCCGCACAAATGGTTAAAGGAAATAATAAATATTAAATACTTTTTTTTTTTGAAAACCAAAAGCGGAGCATTTTTTTTTAATTTCGGACCGGTCGAACTTACTCTTACCGTCCATTGCCATGTAACATATCAAAATTACCCTTTAAAATATATAAAATCGATCGAGATTTTTATATTGCTGAAATGCTATGATAAATTCCGGCAAAACCAAACTACCGACACTTAGGTTTGGACAATTGGGCCATATCGACGAACATGAATTAATATTGCACACGTTTTGTGAAGGACATTGTTTACCCAAAAAGATGTTGGGTTGCCAATTATAGGCACTTCGCACGGCGAAAATATATTCACTTCGGTTGGAAAATGTGCATAGACCGTTAATACTCAAGAACCGATCTTTGAGGACCTTTACTCAAAGATAAGCCGATATTTATAATTTTTGGTAGGGACATTCGCCACCCAATGAGAACTAAAAAATATCGAATTATAGCCACTTTCTAAGGATAAAATATAGACACATTGGCTAAAAAATTTACCTAGGCCATTATAAAAGCCTATAAAGGGCCAGGGCATTTATACTCAAGAACCTATCTTTGAGGAACTTTACTCAACGATTAGGCGATGATTATAACTTTTAGTTGGAAGATTTTCCACCCATTGATAACTAAAAAAAAAAAAAAAAAAAAAAAAAAAAAAAATTAAAAAAAAAAAAAAAAAAAACAAAAAAAACCAATAAGGGGTCAGGCCTTTATACTCAGTAACCGACCTTCGAGAACCTTTACTTAAAATCCTATAAAGGGTCAGGGCCTTTATACTCAATAACCGATCTTTGAGGACCTTTACTCAAAGATCAGGCGATATTTTAGTAAGAAGATTTTCCACCCATTGATAACTAAAATATCGAAGTGGAACCAACTGAATCGATTTCAAAAAAATACTCGAACACCAAACTGGACTTAATTCAGTAAGCTGTGCAATTTTTTTCCAATCGGACTCATTTTGGGAGTTTAGTGTATCATTTAAATAAAATGAAATGAAAACGAAACTATATATGGGAGCTATATCTATACCTGAACCATTTTCATTGAAACTTAACTCACTCAATTACATACGTTATGCCAAATTTCGTTTCAATCGGACAAAAATTGGGAGTTTGGTGCACTATATACATAAAATCGGACGAAGCTATATATGGTAAATATATCTTATTCTGAAACGATTTCAACAAAACTTCACAAAGGTCAAATTGCACTTAATTCTGTACGCTGTGCAAAATATCCTCTCATTCGGAGAAAAAATTGGGAGTTTGGTGCACTATTTTCATAAAATCGGACGAAACTATATATGGGAACTATATCTAAACCTGAACCGATTTCAACAAATTCAGTACGTTGTGCAAAATTTTGCCATAATCGGGCAAATATTGGGAGTTGGTGCACCATTTACAGAAAATCGGACGAAAATCTATATTGGAGCTATATCTAAATCTGAACCGATTTCCACAAAACTTCGTATACATCAATATGGACTTATTTCAATATGATGTGCAAAATTTTGTATTAATAGGACAAATATTGGGAGTTTACTAAAAATCGGACGAAACTATATATAGGAGCTATATCTAAATCTGAACCGATTTCAACAAAACTTCACAGGCATCAAACTGTACGCTGTGCGAAATTTTGTCACAATCGGACAAACCATGTCCACCATTTACCAAAAGTCGGATGAAACTATATATGGGAGCTATATCTATATCTGATACGATTTTTTTTTTCAATTTCAATAGGGTTTGTCCTTGGGCCATATAAAGGACCGATGGTAAATTTCCTCCAATTCGGATCACAAAAATACATGGACGTTCGGACGGACAGATGGACATTCAAAGTTTCCTTCTGCCTGTTACAAACATATACGCAAACACATAATACCCTGTACCACATAATACCCTGAAGGGTATAAAAATATCCACGCCTTTGGTTGGCCTAAAAAATATATAATTTTTAAGCCTATATAATTTTTAACTATGTTGGCTAGAAAAAAAAATATATTATAAAAAATTTGTGTCCAAAAAGAATTATTTTTCATTAAAACATTTAAAAAATATTTTTATGAAATTAAAAAAAAATATATCCACGCCTATGGTTGGCCCAGACAGTATATATTTTTTAATCCAAGTCTAAAATGTATATATTTAAAAAATTGTGTGTCCAGGAGTGGAATAAAATTCAACATAATCTCTGCCTTTGCCTATGCAGTTAAACAATCCACCGCTTAAATAAAAACTCAAAATTTTAAATAAAGATTAAAAAATCGCCTAATGTTAAATTTATAAATATATTTAAAAAAATCCATGCCTTTGGGCTTATGGAAAAAAATTTGTTCCTTCCAAGTAGAATCCGAGCACACTTGTTCTGTTTAGTACCATATGGTCGGTCAGTTTGTCTGTCTCTCCTGGTTAAATATGCTAATGCCCTGTCTGTCGGTCAGTCCGTCTGATCAATACTCGTATGTGATGGAATTTTGTTTATATGAAGTTTTTATTGTTGTTGTTGGTATTACTAAAATTGTTGCAGTTTGATGTGTTTTGAATATTAATTGAGGAAATAATGAAAAACTGAAAAAAATACAACAACTCCACATACACACATTAATATGCAAGGCATTTTGTTGTAATAGTCCAAACACACACACACCTACACATATCGAAGAATGTTTTTTAGGGTATAACTATTATGGCTGACCAATTTTGAATGACGGCTTTTTTGGGGTGAATAGGCACAAAGTTTTTGGATAATTTATGCCTATAATATTTAATGTTTTTTTGGTCATATAAATTACCTGGCATTATGAGTAGTAATAGTTTTTTTATTTTAATTCCATATATGACGTTATTTTATTATTAAATGGGAAATATTCTCTTTTTTGATTTTTGGTATTAAAGTAAGTCCATGTTGAGAATTTTTAATTTGAAGATGATTTTTATCTCTTTTTGAGTTATTTAAAAAGGCTTGTGAAGGAAGCAAAACTATGTCACAGCCTGGATTGGTAAACTCAATCATAGAAAAAAAAAAATATTTAAAAAATCCAGGTCTTATGTATGTGTCAAAAAATTTATTTTAAAAATCCACGCCTTATGTAGGTCCTTAGAAAAATGTTTTAATTATTATTTTTTGATTGAACCCTGCAGAAAGGTGTAAAGGTATAGCATCTCTCCACCCTTTTGAGAGCATACGCACGCTCCCAAATTATATACGATTTGATTCAGCAGCATATTGCGAATCGCATTACCCTGTTGCTTACCGCTGACGTCGCACTTAAAACTCCTTAAACAATTCTGACACGTTTAGAAATGTTTGTTAATATCGTTGTTGTTTTTGTTCTTGGCTCAAGAAGTGGAAGTGTCTGAGAATCAGGACACGTGTCTGAACATTGTTTAATAAAACGCCGAATTCGTAGACATGACGGGCACGTGGCCGCCAAAGTAAGCAGGCAAACAATATCTCACCTAAATGATGGAGTAGTTATGGTGATGCTGATGATGATACCCTGGAGTGGAATTCAAAGGGGCAAAGGGCCATGCAAAAATATTATCATAACAAAACACTCGAAAAGTCTTTGTATGGGGTTTTTTCTTTTGGGACAAAAGTAAATATCGAGTAAAGGATAATAAACCAATAATGCGTATGAATTGCTGAGGAGAAGTGTGCCAAGTTAAAAATTTCAATTCCTTGGGGAGAGAGTGAGACCAATTGCTGCTAAGGAAGGAAGTATGGCGGAAAATAAGACTAATTTTCAAATGAAGGGTGAATGAGAAGAATAAGTTTTTTTTTCGTATTGAGAGGATGGGGGAACGGAGACAAAAACAAAATAATATTTTCCTTTTTTCTTCTTCTCATCAAGAAATGATTTATTAATAAGTGTTCCCTTTGTCTACATCGCCCTTGAACTTTTTTGTTGAGGGGCATACCTACCCCTTATATTATGTAGCTGTTTGTCGTCCTCTTGGAAAGGGAGGGGGTTAATATAAGAAACATAATTTATGACTTTTTTCCAGGTTATTTGAAATGCGAATTTAAAGTTCCCATTGTAGGTCCTTAGAAAAATTATTTAAAAAATCCACGCCTTATGTAGTTGGGTCTCTAGAAAAATTATTTAAAATATCCACGCCTTATATAGGTCTCTAGAAAAGATAAAGATGAACAGACCAAAGACATATTTTACGAGCGCCCAGAAACAGCATATGATCGTTGCCCTGGCCACGACATTAAAATTCTGATAGGAGATTTTAATGCAGAAATCGGAAGAGAAAATATCTTTGGCCCCACCGTCGGAAAATTCAGCCTCCATGAAGAAACATCAGACAACGGCATGAGGTTGATTGACTTCGCAGCAGCAAAAACATGATAGCAACACCACCAAATCGATCATGTTGTGATAGACAGAAGGCATTCATCCAGTGTTTTAGACGTCCGATCGATCCGAGGAACGAATATCGATTCGGACGATTACCTTGAGGCAACCAAGTTACGCACCCGTCTTAATGTAGCAGTAATGGTGCGATCTAATGTAACACGGAAATTTGACGTCGAAAAGCTGCAAACACAACAGATAGCAGAAGCCTACTCCGCTCAACTTACCCAACTGCTTGACGAAAGCGCCCCTTGTCCCGATAATAATATAGAAGCACAATGGCACAGAATAACCCACTCCCTACTAACTGCAGCAAAAGCAACACTTGGGTACCAAAGACCACCATCAAGAAATCCGTGGTACTATCAGGAGTGTCGTAATGCTACTGATTTGAAAAACGCGGCGTATAGGGCAACCCTGCGGACAGTAGCAACACATAATGCGATGAAGAACTATCGGGAGAAAAGGAGAGAGGAGAAACGTATTTTCAGAAAAAAATAACGAGCAAGAAAAACGTGAGTGTGAGAAAATTGAGATGTACAGGAGTCAGAATGAATTTCTACCAACGGATAAAATACCAAACCGAAGGCTTTGGTGCAGTCACATCCTCCTGCAAGATAAAGAAGGAAACCTGGAGACAGATGCAGACAGCGTGCTGAGGATCTGGAAGGAGAATTTTGCAAAACTTCTGGTATCAAATAGTAGCAGTGAAGTGGATACCCCAGAACCAATAATAGATGACGATATAGAGTGCATACCACATAGCCAAGATGAAGTCAGAATAGCAATCAATCGGCTGAAGAATAATAAAATAGCAGGTGCCGATGGGTTACAAGCCGAACTATTCAAGACTGGTGGTCAGATGCTGGTAAGGAGCATTTACCCGCTGATTAGTACAATTTGGCTAGTCGGAAAGAACCTCTCGGAGCCCTTTAATACCGAACGAGGATTCAGACAAGGTGATAGTTTGTCGTGTGACCTTTTTAACATCCTGCTGGAAAAGGTCGTACGAGAGGCAAAATTGAACAGAAATGGTACTCTGTACACCAAACAACACATGTTACTCGCCTACGCCGATGACATCGACATAATGGATCGAACATTGAGAGCGGTAACAGCCACCTTTGAACACATTGAGAAGGAGTCTGCCAAAGTGGATCTGGCAGTAAAAGGCGAGAAGACCAAGCTCGACGTCCAGTAGACTCGGACCAACTGTGTAACTTGAGAACTACAGCTTCGAGGTAGTCAAAGATTTTATATACCTTGGTTCCACCGCCATAAATAAAACGAATGACATCAGTTTTGAAATTCGGAGAAGGATAGTGATGGCCAACCGATGCTACTATGGTCGGTCTCTAGAAAAATTATTTAAAAAACCCATGCCTAATTTTGTCTACAATTTATTTCGACTATACTGAAATCTCCACATTCCACCATGTGATTATGTTTACGCAACATTTATCTCTTTAATCATAAAAGGAAGATGACATCATAATTATTTTGTTTATGAAATTAAATCTTGGAGAAAAAAAAATCCATTAAATTTGTACATGATGTACCTCTCAAAAAAATCGAAGACACCATGACGACCCCTCTTCTCAAAATAACACAATTTTCTTCACAAGCCAACACATGACAATGATGAATGGATTATGATTTGAAATATGACAAAGATTGGAATCTGAGGGTTTTAACAAAAATATATGGAGATAGATTTTATGAGAAGAAGAGCATCACTTCGTAATTGTTTAAATGTGTTCTGCTGGAGACTGCCCAGAAGATGAGGCCATAGCCAAAAATAAACCAAAGTCGGCTAATAAAAAAGAAACAATTAAAAATTTCATTTTGTTCGCCTGGGCCGCACTTTTTATACCCTCTATCATGAATTGGATTTTAAAAATACCTAAAATCCAATGATAATCCAAAATTTCAAATTTCTAAAAAATATTATTAAATTCTTTAAAAAAACATTTTCTTATTGACATCAGTACTTTAAGATTGGTGACTTCTCACTTGAATTTTCTGTGTATCTTTTTTTCCGGCCCCACAAGTTTTCCCCATATAACAATAAACTGAAATTAATTTATTGTTTTAGTCGTTGGCTGTCGTCAACTTATAAAACATGTTATGTATATTCCCTCCTCTTCTTCTTCTTCTCCTTTCCGAAGGACATTAATATCCTTTTGTTGTTGTTTGACAAAGCAAGGCAGGAAAAACAAATGTGTGACCATAAAAACTTTAACGTCATCTGAAAAAAAAAACTTTTAAAGAAAACAGAAAAACGAACCAACGAACGAACGATTGCATAGAATTCGCAGAAGTCCTTGTGAGGAAGAGAGGACCTCGGAGTATGAAGTCATTCATATTTTCATTTAAATGTCACCATAATGTGTGTAGGTCCTCTCTCTCTCCTCACTTGTTTTTTTGCAAAGTGGTTATAGGAAGAAATAGGGGAAAAAACTACGTCAATATGACGCATAATCCATTACTCCTTGGAATAGAAAAAAACCCTTGGGAACCTCGATGAGAATATGCGTTTCTCTTAATGTGTTCGGAAAAATAAAAAAATCAGTGGTAGGATAGATAATTGTTATAGAAAACGAAAATCAGAAAACTCACTTCCTTGGGGAGGAAATTAGAGCTCCAGTTCAAATGAGAAAAAAAATCAGAACCTCAAAGTTTACTAAGGTGAAGATTTTATAACCTCCACCTTAATGTGCAGGGTATATTCAATTTGTCAATACCTTGCAACATTCACCGTAGACCCAATAAAGTATATTTATTGCTGATCAGAATAAAATTCTATGTTGATTTAGTTAGTTCAGTCTTTTTGTCCGTCCCTCTGTTAAAATCTCGATAGAACTGGTAGTATTCGGTATTTAAGGCACCTTTTTATACCCTTCACCACACTGTGGTACAGGGTATTATGTCTTTGTGCATATGTTTGTAACAAGCATACGGAAACGAGATAGACCCATGGTTCCTTTGGAGAATATGCATAGAATCACTTTCTGAGTCGATTTATGCATGTTCGCCCATCTGCCTGCCCAAGTATTCTTGTGAAAACAGTACAGGTCGCATTTTTGATTCGAATTGGATGAAATTTGGCACAGCTCATTTATTTGGCCCTAGGATGAACCCTATTGAAATTGGGAAAAATCGGTTCAGATTTAGATATAGCACCCATATATATTTTCGTACGATTTTACGTAAATGGTGCACCAAAATCCCAGTTTTTTCCGATTGAGACGAAATTTGGCATAACTTATGGAATTGAGACTAGAAAATAGTGTGCTAAGTTTCATTGAAATTGTTCAGATTTAGATATAGCTCCCATATATTTTTTTCCGATTATAGGTAAAAGGTGCACCAAACATTCAATATTTCTCCGATTCAGACAAAATTTTGCATAGCGTACTGAATACAGTCCAGTTTAATGTCTGTGAAGTTTTCTTGAAATCGGTTCAGATTTTCATATAGTTCCCATACATAATCATATTAATAACGATATAAAATCTCCCCCTCGAAAATTATCTTTAAGGACATAAGTTTCAAGATAGCCCACATATAACGGTGCCTTCCGAATTCCGGTATTTTGGTGTCAAAATTGGTTAGGGTACCTACCGACTTTCGGAATTTAGAGCAATTTCAATAGAACCCCATGTTTCTACACAGCTCTCATACAAAGGTCCTTCGTCAAGGGGTGATAGCCTGATTTCTGCAGTTTGGTATTTCGTTTTCTACAGGACGCAATTTACCATAGTATAGCCTCCATACAAAAGGCCGATCAATATGAGGTATTTTGAATGTCCACCATTCTTTTTAGATATTTTGGTGTCAAAATTGGTTAGAGTACCTGCCAAATTTCGGAATTTAGAGCATAGTAATTTCAATATAAGCCCATATTTCTACACAGCTCTCATACAAAGGCCACGAGACAAGGGGTTCTAGCCCGATTTCTGCAGTGGGGTATTTCAGTATTTTTGCAGGATACAATTTACCATACAAAAAAGCCGATCGATTTAAGATATTAATTATTAATTTCCACCATTCTTTTTAACTTTTTTTCGAACCATCATTTGCATGTTTTTTTTAATATTTCTTTTGGTCCATAGTAGTGTCGGATATTTCAAATTTATTTATTTTTTTTTTAACAATATATTTGTCAAGTACTCTGCAGACAAATTTATTTCTAAAATAACTGAGTCTGTAATTGTTCGTGGGATTTTTTTTTTGCAATTCTCATTGTAATCCTTAATGGCCCATTGTTCTTCCTACTACCCCATTTATTCAAAATCGACCATAATGTACATCATTAAAACCCAATTATGTTTATTGTGTTTTGTCAAACAAAATTTAAAATGCCATTAAACATACTCGCAGGCTATTAAATATCCACCCCAATACCCCCATGCCCCTATGGAAGCTTTATAATAAAATGTAAATTTTAATATGTGGTTGTAATTTACAGAATATTTAAAATTCCGTTACACACTGAATTATTTAAAACAACGACCCCAAAAAGGAATGTCATCATTGTCACAAACAACAACAAACCGCCAAGTTCGCTAACATGGAAATGGGAAGAAATGTCAATAGGGACAAAAGAGGAGAGGACAAAGTCTACAAGGAAACGTTGAAATGAAATAGAGTCTCAAACTTTCGCATGCACACACACACCCACCACTGTCACCCGATACTCTTTGGGGAAAAATGGTGTAATAGTCTAATTTTAATATAACAGAAATCCATTTGCCAGCCGTCGAATCCCTGGCAGAGAAAATGATATGCAAGGATATACTATTTTGGGGCATGGCATGTCATGCCAGCTATGCCACTGTACATAAAACATTTTCCCATTCAAATGTCGAAATATTTAGGAGATACCATTTGTATTCCTACACAGGCAGTTGGAGAGACAAACCCAGCTAGTCAGTTAGGCAGTTGGTTAGACAGTCGAGTTGGGTAGTTGTGCATTTTTTCGACAACGCTAACAACCCCATTAGCTAGATAGATTACATCAGGGGATAAGTAGCAGTGACACATGTTATTGTGTGTATGTTTTTTTCTTTGTAACCGTTTATATGGCGCGGAAATGTAGTCGGGTGGAGGAGGAGGGGGGAAGAGAAATATTCTAAACGCTACAAGGACATGCTATGTCTTGTAAAATTATTAACATGAACTCATTCGGCAAAGGAATGTTACTTCATTTCCTCTTCGGCGAAATTTGTCATAAATAAGCGGTGACATAGTTTGGCGGAGGTTTCGGAGAAGTTCAGAAATTGATAAGGAGCATGGAATTAAATATTCTTAATTTTCTTCACAATACCTTCTTTACGATAAATATTAAAAATACCGAAAATCGGTAGGTATCATTATGTGGGGGCTAAGGCCTTAATGCGGGCCTATAAATAGTTCATTCTCGAAACTGTCATGGTTGTTTTTTTTGTAGGATAAATAGTCTTGGAACTCCATACTTTGTAGAGTATTAACTGACAATTCCGAGTACAGAATAAATCCCATACTATGGAGGAATAGGGCTATATGAGGACAACCCCAAATTTAATATAAAAAATGAGGTTATATGGGCATTACCCTCAAAAGGAAGCGAATATCAATCTTTTTTAGGAGGGAGATTTGTTACAATATACGATTATAAAAGACCAATAAAATATCAAAACCTTCAAAATACCGAAAATTGATGGGTGAAGAGATGTTGTACTAATAACAACCCAAAGTACCAAATTTCAGCGAATTCGGTTGAAAAAAAAAACGCTCAAGAACCCCAACATATCGAAAATTGGAGGGTTCCCTTTATATGGGGGCTACCCGAAAAAATTGACCTATATTATAATTTTCACTGAAAAAACTTTATACTAAAAATGCGAAATTTTAGCGAATTCGTTTGAAAAAACCCGCTCAAGAACCTCAAAGTATCGAAAATTGGAGGGTACCCTTATATGGGGCTACCCGGAAAAATTGGCCTATGTTAATAATTTTTGGTGTAGAACCCAAATTATCGAATTTCAGCGAATTCGGATGAAAAATGCGCTCAAGAACCCATACATACCGAACATTGGAAAGTAGCCATATATGGGAGCTAACCGAAAAAATTGCCCAACATTTATAATTTTTAGTGGAGAGATTTTGTACCCAATAAGAACCGAAAGTACCAAATTTCAGCGAATTCGGCTGAAAAACGCGCTCAAAACCTCAAAATATCGAAAATGTCGGTGTACCCTTATATGGGGGTAACCCGAAAAAACCTATTTTTTATAATTTTTAGTGGAGGAAGTTAATACCCAGTAAGTACCCAAAGTACCAAATTTCAGCGAATTCGACTGAAAAACGCGTTCAAGATCCTCAAAATACCGAAAATCGGTGGGCTTCCCTTATATGAGGGCTACCCGGAAAAATTGACCTATGTTTATAATTTTTAGTGGATAAAGTTAATACCCAATAAGAACCCAAAGCACCAAATTTTAGAGAATTCGATTGAAAAAAGCGCTCAAGAACCTCAAAATACCTAAAATTTAAGGGTACTCTTATATGGGGGCTACCAGAAAAAGTGGAGCTATATTTATAATTTTCAGTGCAGAAAGTTAATACCCAATAAGAACCCAAAGTACCAAATTTCAGCGAATTCGGTTGAAAAACGCGGTCAAGAACCTTAAATAACCGAACATTGGGTGTATCCTTATATGAGGTTTACCCGAAAAAATTTACCTATAATTATAATTTTCAGTGGTAAAAATTCATACCCAATAATAACCAAAATTACATAATTTCTGCGAATTTGGCTGAAAAACGCACTCAAGAACCCCAAAATACAGAGAATTCGGCTATATTTAAAATTTTTGAAGGAGAGATTTTGTACCCAATAAGAACCCAAAGTACCCAATTTCAGCGAATTCTATTGAAAACGCGCTTAAAATCCTCAAAATACAGAAAATTTCAGGGTACCGTTATATGTGGGCTACCCGAAAAATGAACCTATATTTATAATTTTCAGTTGAGAAAGTTAGTACCCAATAAGAACCCAAAGTACCAAATTTCAGCGAATTCGGTTGAAAAAATGCGCATAAGAACCCCAACATATCGAAAATTAGAGGGTACTCTTATATGGGAGCTACCAGAAAAATGGACTTATATTAATCATTGTTATCGGAGACAGTTGATACCTAATAATTACCCAATGTGCCAAATTTCAGCGAATTCGGTTGAAAACCGTGTTCAAGAACCCCAACATGGCGAAAATGGAGGGCTACCCGAAAAACAATTTACCTATATTTATATTTTTGGTGGACAAAACTTAATACCTAATGAGGACCCAAAGTACCAATAGCAGCGAATTCTGTTGAAAAATGGGCCCAAGAACCTCAAAACACCCTTATATGGAAGCTATGCCCAAACGTGGACCGATATAGTACATCTTCGTACCTGACCTGCCTGCAGACAAATGACAACTTTATGCAAAATTTTGACGATCTATCTATGATTACGATCTATAGAGTGATTACAACAGACAGACGGACATGTGTAAATCGGAAATGGCTTTATAGGGTCGGAAATGATTATTTCGATGAGCTACAAACGTAAAAAGAAACTTAATATACCCTCTATGCTATGGTGGAGGGTTTCAGAAAAAAGCAAATCGTCTGAAAATTTAACAAAAATCTTATCTTATAAATCTTAATTAATTAATCTTAAAAATCTTATTATCTAATTTTTTTCATACAAAAATATGTCCCTAACTATTGCGAAATTTTTTTTTCTACATTATTTTCATTTATTTCTCAATTTCAATACAGATTTCAACACAGTATAACAAATCACTTCCATCACCACCCCATCTTGAATAATTAAAATGAATTTTAATTCCATCATTAATTACGTTTATTGTTGCTGCAGCTGTTGTTGTTGTTGATTTTTTATGGAGCCCATATGGCGGTGGGATTACAATCAATGCCCCACAGCTTTGGTGGCCTAATTTTAATCTCCCCATGGATTGTGGAACAAATGGCGCCAGTTTTTTTATCATTTGCCGTCATCAAAGGCAAGTTGCAAATTTTCTCAGAATTTGCGGCTACTGATGGGGGAAATTGAATGTTTTTTTCCACACCAAAAAGATAAACTAGAAACTCCCTAGAACTACATGACCACAGAGGGCCAGTGACCGACCAACTTTGATTGCAATACTACTTGGTAGATTGATGGTCTGAATGGAGCTGCGCCTTCTTATCGTGCAAAATAAATATATTGTGGTTTGTGGTTTCACATGCACTACAGCGAAATTATTTTACTTTGCAGAGGATATTTTTAAGAACATTTAGTTTTTTCTAACAATGCCAAAAAACTTTCATGTTTAAAGGCAATTTTGGTACTCCATTAAAAAAAACCTACAAAAAATTAAGCACCTTAATAACACAAAAAAAAAACTTTAGACTTCAGACTTCAGAGAACATTCAACCCAGAAAACGTTTTTTTATTTGCTTTTATTCTAAATATTAACCCCAGGTGTAAAAAATGTGGCAATCGAAAAACAAAAACAACACGCCCAATTTTTTATAATGTTGTTCATATAACTTTTATGACCCTCCAAACTTCTGATAAGAGAGAGAGAGAGAGGGAGAAAAAAAAATATCCCACAGAGGATTGTGGGTGGTTGGGTTGAATTTGTTATTTCGCCAACCTCCAAGAAGGTCCTTTACCTCTTTGAATAACGAACCAACCGAGAATGGAGAAAATAAAATAGAACAAAACTTTATCTTGGGAATTTTACAATGCCTTCACTTCTATGCCTCAGTCACTCACTCCCCGTCTATACCTTCTTCTGAGAGTGTCATATATTAAAAAAGGATTTGTAAGAAAATAATTTTCCGCTAGCGTGTCATAATGTGGATTTCGGTGAAAAATAAAATAAATGTTTTTTTTTTATTTTAATTTCCTCTCACATGACGACATGCAAATGTGTGACAAGGTGATGATAAACTTTGTGATAAAAAAGCTACCAAAATGATGTGAACACCTCTGGAACTCCACCCAAGAGAGTGAGGTGGCATACAAAAAATATGCTATTAGGAAATGATGAGATTTTATTAAGAAATGAGGCACCAAGGGAGTGGATAAAAAGGATAATGAACTTTAGTTAAAACTTAAGAAAGTTTTTTACTGAAAAAAAAAAATGATTGGAAATTGTGGGATTTAAAAAAAGAATATTTTTATTAAAAAGGGTACTTTTTATAAAAAAGTGTACTTTTTCTTAGAAAGGGTACTTTTTATTAAAAGGTGTACTTTTTATTAAAAAGGGTACTTTTTATTAAAAAGGATACTTTTTATTAAAAAGGATACTTTTTATTAAAAAGGGTACTTTTTATTAAAAAGGGTACTTTTTATTAAAAAGGGTACTTTTTATTAAAAAAGGTACTTTTTATTAAAAAGGGTACTTTTAACTAAAAGGGTGCCTTTAACTAAAAAAAGGTACTTTTAATTAAAAAATTGTACTTTTAATTAAAAAGGGTACTTTTAATTAAAAATGGTAAATTTTATTAAAAAGGCTACTTTTTTATTAAAAAAGGTACTTTTTTATTAAAAAGGGTAATTTTTTATTTAAAAGGGTACTTTTTTATTAAAAAGGGTACTTTTTTATTAAAAAGGGTACTTTTTTATCCCTCCACCATAGTATGGAGGGTATATTAATTTTGTCATTCCGTTTGTAACTCATCGAAATATTCATTTCCACCCTATAAAGTATATATATTCTTGATCAGGGGACAATTCTAAGACGATCTAGCCTATTCCGTCCGCCCATCCGTTGAATCACGCTATCTTCTGAAGGAATTGATATAGGGTGCCGAAATTTTGCATAGGTTTGTCTTTTGTCTGCAGGCAGGTCAAGTTCGAAGATGGGATATGATATGACGGTACAACCCACTTTTCGGTATTTTGGCGTTCTTGAGCGCGTTTTTCAACCGAATTCGCTGAAATTTGGTACATTGGATTCTTATTGGGTACTAAATGTCTCCACTTCAAATTATAAATATAGGTCCACTTTTTCTGGTAGCCTCCATATAATGGTACCTCTTAATTTTCAGTATTTTGGGGGTTTCGATCTGATATAAGAAATCTCGGTTGTTTTGGATTTTTGTTACTTTAAAAAATGTTCTAGGAGAAACCGAGATGCTGTCGCCCATCAACAGATTTATGCCAGGTCGTTAAGCCAATATTCAGCTTTCCTATGACAACACAATTTGTTATTGGTGTGGGGAGAGAAAAAATCAACTATAGTAAGGATAATCAAATCTTTAAAAGGAAAATTAAAATGTAAAATGTATATATAAATAAAAACTACGAATTTTATACGAAATTCTGATAAATGTCGGAAATCTCGTAAACAGTTTCCAATGAAAATGTGAAATAAATTGTATTCCCAATAGATTTCAAATCGAAAACGTACAAAATCTGTTAAAAAAAATCAAATTGGCAACAATATGAGACTTTTATCCGAAAATCTGATAAAAATCGGAACACATGATTTACTAATTGTATTTGAGGTATTTTACGTCGTTTATATTGAGGAGTTTATTTTCATAAATTTTATTACACACATAAAAGTCGGAAATTGTTAATTAATTTGCCTATATAAAATCATCAGATAGATGTGTAAAAAATATTCCTCGTAGGATAATAGTAAACTAGAAAAATTTGTAACCAATTCTGACAAGTATTCCTTGAAGGAAAAAAAGAAAACTAGAAAAATTCGTAACAACTTCCGACTTTCTTACGACATTCTAATAAATGTCTGATATAAGTAAACATATTTGTTTTGTGTAAAAATATGCCTCGAACGAAAATAGAAAACTTGAACAATTTGAAACAAATTCCGACATTGGTACGACATTCTAATAAATGTCTGAAACAAGGATTCTTATTTGTTTTGGATTTTTTTTGTCTTTAAAATCCTAGAGAATCGAGTTCCATTTTCTTCTTTAGGAAAAAATACTAATTCGCGAAAAAATGTTTTAAATAAAATTCTACGCTTCTCTGAATTCCTAATAAATGATCCTTTGTAATATCATATATTGAATACGATTACTTTCAATCTCTGATGTTGGCGAACTTCAAAGCGGCGCCCAAACCCAAAGCAGTTTTTCATTTTAAATTCTTAATTGAAAACATTTAACAAATTCTATAAAATAATTATTTCCGAACGTGATGGGAATTTTCGAGGCTATAAAGAGGAATGTGATACATGATAATTTTGTTGTTGAATAATACAATGGCAATTAATTTTACAACAAAGTAAATTTAAAACTAAATATTTTTTCTTTAGAACCGACCAAATATCCGAACAGAAAACGGAAACACGTAAACAGTCAAATAATCTGATTTATTTCCGTTGCCAAAAGAACAAGTCAAAAGACCTGAAGAATTCAAAAGCCCTGAAATGCCGGCCTTTCAGGGTTCTTTATGGTTATTATATAACAACATTTGGAGCGTGGTGCCTTTGATTAAAAGCCGGCATATTTTAGTATCCACAATGGACATAAAAGTAAATGAAAAATGAAAAAAATCAACCAAGTGTTGACAATGTCCGGGGAATATTCGAAAGAGTCATGATAACGGAAGTAACTGTCACTAAAATGTGTGTAAAGACAAGTTTTATTTATTTTTGATTTCAAGAACACAACAATAACAACAACTTACGCTTATAAAATAATGCCCAAAATTAGTCGATTTTCAGGCCTAGCGGCTGAACTTTACCAATGACTTTATTTAAGTAATGACTAATTCGCCGATTCGGTGTTTAGATTGGGTACTTACCTAAAAAGAGAAAAAGAAGAAGAAGAAGAAAAAAAAATCAATTAATTTTTTGATGACTTTGGTTGGACAAAAGACCATAGCTAAATATCAGAAGAAGTTGGGTAGTAGCAAATAACAACAATAAAATCTATAATACAAATAAGAATATTAGTGGCAACAATAAAACGTCTTGACAATAGAATTTTGTGGCAGGCATGAGCTTCCCGTAATAGTAATAAGGGATGTTGTTCTTCCTCCCCTCCCCTCACCCACCAATCATCACTTCATCCAGGAAGCTGTTATACGCCTCTAAGACAATCAAAGGCAATTTAGAATTAAGGACGCACATAATAAAACCCACACACACAGGTGTTTTGAGCAAAAGGAGAGATTTTTCATTAGGGGTGTGAGGAGTTCGCAGCTTCGACGAACACGGAAGCCTATTGCAGAGCGAATGTGAGGGGGATGACTAATTAAAAGCATTTCTATAATTACAAAACAAACAACAACAAATATGGAAAGTGAAACCTTCCACAAAAGAATTTTAATGGCGCCCTCATAGCGAATGTAGAGAGTGAGGGAGGACATCGAGATGCTGTCGCCCATCAACAGCAACAGATTTATTCCAGGACATTAAGTCAATATTCTGCTATCCTATGACAATATAATTTGTTATTGTCTGTCTATGCGGATTATTTTACATGAGGTTGGCTGTGTACAACCAACGCCATTCATTACCGATAATGGATAGGTGTGGGTGGTAGAGATCATTTATTTCACATTTGGTAAGGATAATCAAAATCTTTAAAGAAACCCTTAAAGGTATAAAATTATATAATTATATGAAATTGACAATAATTCCGATAGAAAAATTAAATAAATTTAATTATATAAAAAACTACGAATTTTGCACGAAATTCTGACAAATGTCGGAAATCTCGGAATAATTGGTTTCAAATTTTCACTAAACATGAAAATTCACCAAATCGGGTAAAAAATCAACTTGGTAACAATTTGAGACTTTTATCCGAAAATCTGATAAAAATCGGAACACATGATTTACTAATTGTATTTGAGGTATTAAATTTAATTATATAACAAATTCAGATTTTTATACGAAATTCTGACAAATGTCGGAAATCTCAGTTTCCAATAAAATTTTGTAATAAATTGTATTCCCAATAGATTTAAAATCGTTAATAAATACAAAAACCTAAAAAATTTGTTAAATAAATCAAATTGTCAACAACATGAGACTTTTATCCGAATATCTGTTAAAAATCGGAACACATGATTTTCTAATTGTTCTTAAGTAGTAAGGTATTTTGCGTCGGTTGTATTGAAGATTTTATTTTCATAAATTTTATTACATATATTTTCATTGAAAATTAAGAATTTCGCTTTTTAACAGAATGTCGTATAAATGTCGGAAATTGTTACTTAATTTGGTGATTTTTGTAGTGAACATTTTCTGAAAATTTCCGTAGTTATTTAAAATAAAAATAAAAAAAAAATGTCCCAAGAATAATTACAAATCAAGATTTCAGACATTTAGCAGAATTTCGTATAAAAATCGGAAATTGTTCCTAATTTTAAAAACTGTAAAATTTGTTGTAGTGATAATTTTCGAAAGTTTCCGACTTATTCAAATTTTTTTAAAAAAAAAAACTCCAAAAAATAATTACAAATCAAGAATTCAGACATTTAGCAGAATTTCTTAGAAAAGTCGAAAATTTTACAATAATTTGGAAATTTTAAAATTTATTGTAGTGATAATTTTCGAAAAATTCCGTACATATTTATGTTAAAGAAAAATTAAGTTTATTTCTGTAATTGCAAATCAAGAATTCAGACATTTTGCAGAATTTCGTAGAAAATCGAAAGTTCTTCCTTAATTTGGAAATTTAAAAATGTTTGAAGTGAAAATTTTCGAAATTTGCCGTTCTTACTTATTCAAATCAAAGAAAAAATTGAAATATCACAAGAATCAAGAATTCAGACATTTAGCTGAATGTCGTATAAAAGTCGGAAAAACTTCCTTAATTTGGAATAGTTAACATTTTTGTAGTGAAAATTTTTTTTAATTAAAAATAGTCAAAAAGGCTCCCATGAATAATTACAAATCAAGAGATCCGTCATTTATCAGATTGTCGTATAAAATTCGGAAATTGTTCCCAAATATGGACATTTTTGTGGTGACAATTTTCGTACTTTTTTAAATAAAAAGTAAAAAACTTCCACGGATAAATACAAAAATCATGAGTTTAGCCATTTATCAGAATGTCGTAAAATAATTTAAATTTGTTTTCAAATATGTAATAGTAACTACTATTTGTAGTGATATCTTATTTATTTTTATTGATACGAAAGAACCCATTAAATCGGATTAAATTGAAAAAAAACTTTAAAGAATAATTACAAATCAAGAATTCCGACATTTAGCAGAATATCGTAAAAAAGTCGAAAATTCTTCATTAATTTGGAAAATAAAACATTTTTGTAGTTATCATTTTGGACAATTTCCGTACTTATTTAAAAGGAAATTAAACAAAAAAAAATCGCCAATAATAATTACTAATCAATAGTTCAGACATTTATCACAATGTCGTACAATAGCTTCTTAATTTGGAAATTGTTCCTAAATGTGGAAATTTTTGTAGTGAAATTTTCTGAAATTTTCGTACTTATTTAAATTAACAAACTCCTACGGATAATTACAGGTCATGAGTGCAGACATTTATCAGAATGTCGTACAAAAGTCGGAAGTTGCTTTCCACTATGGACATCATTTTACAAATATTTATATCGATATCTTCTTTAGTTTTATTGATACAAAAAGAACCAATTATGGAAATGGAAAACTATTAATCCAGTGTTCAGATATTTATACGAAATTCGTATAAAAGTCGGAAATATATATTTATTTGAAATTTGTATAAAAATCGGATGAGAATATTTTTCCATGTACAATTGCAAATTAAGATTTTATACATTTATCAGAATATCGTACAAGTATATCGATAGTCATATCCCGACTAGTTGACTTAATCTCAACAATAGAAAAATAATAAAATAATAGTTATAATTAAATTTTAAAAACTTGCAAAGGTTAATTCCCGCAGTTTCTTATTTTTTATAAACATTTTGGTTACATTTTTTTACGGCCTCCTAATGTAAAAAACCATGGCCTGAAAGAATATACGACTGAAACCCAATTTTTAAATTAAGAAACAAATTATAACCCACATCTCGGCAAACAAATGCAAGCTATTCCGCCACAGATTAAATTTTGTTCGGTTTTATATTAATTTTTTATATGACAATTTATTATGGAAATGTTTATTTAAAATTAAAAAAAATAAAATTTTTTTAATTTATCTCATATTTTATGTTCCAGGTTGCTGTGAATTGTATGTGCTCGGATTTCGGAATACGATCTACAAATAAGTTGAAAATAATGCAGTCCCGCCTATATGGATAATTATATCATTTGGAATTATCCTGATTGCACAATACAATAGAGAGTGGCCGAATAATTTGTTAAGAAAATTAGTTAATAAAATAAATTTTATATATTGTTTAAATGTATGTATTTTTTTCAACGAAAATTTAATAAAAATTAAAATAAAAAATAATTAAAAATTTTGGTTGTTTTCATTTACGAATTTGAATACGGTAAGTATATGGATAATTATCCTGCGACAAAAATGTATGTGATGACGTCACAATTTTTCTTCCACCTGGTTTTGTGCAAAATTTCACAAAAATACCAGGGGCCCAGAATAAGTAAATAGATAGAAAGTAGCCCGCCAAAAAAATTAAAACCAAAAATGTGGAAACAAATTGCATTGCAAATGTAGAGAAAATTGCATCTGGCAACACCGTACTTAAAAATTACAAAAGATGTAGCATACTTTTAGGCGCTCGATTTTTTCTTTTTGGGTAGGGCGTTAAACATGTTTGTGTGATGACGTCACAATTTTTCTTCCACCTGGTTTTGTGCAGAATTTCACAAAAATACCAGGCGATCAGAATAAAATAGAAAGTGGCCCGCCAAAAAATAAAAACCAAAAATGTAGAAAAAACTTGCATTACAAATGTAAGAAAAATGCATCTGGCAACGCCGTACTTAGAAATTTACAAAATTTTTAGCATACTTTTAGGCGCCCGATTTTTTTTTTGTGGGTAGGGCGGAGACTTGTCAAATTTTTGTTACGGAGTTGCCAGATAAAGATGTTTTAAATGCAGTGGGAGCCAATTAAATACGAAAAAAGTAATATTGAGAATCCCCAGTATTACATATTTTTAGATGCCCATAAATAAATAAAAACACCCAATTTTAGTATTTATTTTTAAATCAATTTATTTGATGTATTTCAATAATAATAGTACTGTACAGGAAAGAATAATGAATTAAGAGTCAGCCTTAAAGTTTGGAGTGTGTTTCTTCTTTCGGAAGCTTACCGGACATCCAGAACTGGTAGTTGGTCAAAATAAACTAATTGGCAATATGTGGGCTTCCACATTTCAGTTCGGTAATATGTACCAGGATTGAAATTCGGAACAAAATTTTGCGGCTCATATCAGGAAATAGATTTCAGAAAATTCAACAAAACTGCGTTGGTAGTAGTCGTTTCTTTCAATTGTTTAACCCTTTGTGGCCCAATGTTGCTCACAGGCAACAAAATGTCAGAACAAAAATTCAGAGCTTATATTTAATATGCAGCTAGTAGATGTATATTATGGATTGATTTCATATGTCAAGACCTGATTATGGACGACACATATCAAAAGAAAAATCAAAATTTTGGTAAAGTTTCAATATAGAGAAGAGCGTAAATTTGTGTACAGTACTGATTTGTGTATACAGTCCAAATTATTTAAATCGCTTCGTATTCTAATTGTATGAATTCTACCATCAGAATTATTTTTGATTCTTGTTAAATTGAATATAGAGAATAATTTAAAAATATTTTTCTGTCTATTTTGCATTTGGTTTTTATACCCTACACAACTATGTTGTCAGGGTATTATAGCTTTGTGCAGCCCCAAATGTTTGTAACGCCGCGAAATATTGGTCCTAGACCCACCTTTAAGTATACCGATAGTAATATCTCGACTAGCTGAGTCGATCTAGACATGTGTGTCCGTCCGTCCGTCTGTCCATTATAATTTGTAAACACAATACAGGCCACAGTTATGGACCAATCTTCATGAAATTTCGCAATAATGGCCCAAACACCGCGAATTTTTGCATGGAGAAGGGGATCGGTCCAGAGAATAAGCATGCGTGTTTTGATAAAGATCGGTCAATATTTAGCGGGTCAAATGGACCCTGACTTTTGTGTGAAAAATGACAAAATTTGTATTCTATGGCATATATATTTACTCCTGGAGGATGTAGACCCGAGGAGTTGATAGCACATCCAAGAGGAGTGGTTGGCCTTTAAATTGATACCAAATATAGTGATGTATCTACTCAGATGTGCAAGTTACAGTCAAATATTTACAGGTGCTTACGTATTCAGATATTATTTAGTAACCCATTACCACATTAGAGGGGGAAATATCGCGCTGATGGCTTTGGAATTTTTCATGAAGTTCCAGTTATGGTCAAGAACAACGCCTACAATTTTCGGTGATGATCAGATTAAAATTTTGGGATGAAATGGACCGAAAACTTAATTTTTTTGTGTCTTTTCGAGTCGAGTATAATCCGAAAATCACAACACAACCCACCGTGAAGGTAATCTGGACAAGTAATTAGAAGGACTGTACTGAATATTCGAAAAAAGTAAGGAAGAGGTGTTGTTAACCTCTAATCGGACAAGAGGGGGCAAATATCACGAAATATTACTCAGACTCGGAATAAACATCCTCAGAACGTTAGAGGTCGTGGTAGTTGTGTAGGGTATCGTATGGTCGGCCCCGTCCGACTATACTGCTCCGCTCACTGGTTTTGATATTGGACTTTAATTTTTCCGAATGAATGTATTTTCTGAATGAATGTGAATATCCCGAATGCAAGGATGTAGCGATGACAAATTTTGTGCATATCCATTAAATCTGTGAACAGAAATTTGATCTAAGATTGCGGAAGAAAATTCGGGACTCAAAGGGTTAATAGAACCCATTACAATACGTCGGCATATATCTAGTAAAATACGCATTAAGCTCATCAAATATATCTATTTCCCATGGTATTTTGCTACCCTGTTCGTAACAAAAAAGTTAAGTAACAACAAAAGATTTCCAAACAAATAGATTTGTATGGAAATTAGCAGTACAATGCAGGAAAGGACTCCTTCGGAATTATTTAACGATTGCTCGCTCGCAATGTGTCTGGGGAAAAGGAGAAGACCACATTAACCATAGCCATAAAATGCGTAATGGCATGTCAAGCAACAAAAACAAAAACTGCAGAAATGAAATCCTTGCTTTACGATAATTAAAACATTTTAATCCTTTGAACCGAAGTTGCAAAAATGTCAGCCTTATTTATTTTCCACTTAACATGTTAATAAAATAATGTTGAAAAACCTCAACAACAACAAAAACTCCCAAAGGAAGAAGGAAGACAAAGCTAATAATGAGGTAGTTATTTGCATAACCATCTAAAATTAAATTGGAGTGGGAGAGAGTCAGGGAAGGATAAGTAAATATCCTTCCAATAAAAATGAAAAAATTGCTTACAAAATTTCAATTTAATATAATTGCCTGCCAGAATGTAGATTGGCTATATTTTGGAAATAACACATAAAATCCATTAAGGATAATTGAATCAAAGATACATAACCTTTCTGGCAAACCCCCACCAAAAAAAGATATACACACATAAATTGATGACACACACGTACGTCGTCCAACCCGTATCCATGATATATTTCAAATACTAGTTTGTTTTTTTCCGAAAGTCTTTAAAATGGTGTTTGAAAAATAAAGAATAAATCCTTTAAAATAGACTTTTAAACACTTGAAAAGGGTTAAGTGCAGGGTCAAATCACTGATGCATAGATCTGAACACAAGTTTTTATTTTTTTTTTACATTTTCGCCCACATACACCACTTGTTTTTTTATTTAACATGTTTGTTAAGAGTAAATATTGCTCTCCATACTCCATCTCACCATGACTAAACTTGGGCCTGTAGTAAAAGTGGCTAGAGTTCAAAAACAAAATAAAAACGAAATAAAATTTAAACTGTAACTAGATTTAGTAAATGAAGCTAATGGCCGCAAGGTGTAAGAAACTACAGGGAGCGAGGTAGAGGTGTGAATAGGTCAGTTAGGGGGAATTTTTAAATTTAACCCTTTGTGGCCCAATGTTGCCCACAGGCAACAAAATGTTTTAGAGCTAATATTTAATATACTGCTAGTAGATATATATTATTTGGATTGCATACGTCAAGGCCTGATTATGGACGACACATATCACAAGAAAAATCTAAAAAATTCAAATTTTTGCTAAAGTTATGAGCTTTTTAATATGGAGAAGAGGGCAAAAATATGTACAGTACTAATTTGTGTATACAGTCCAAATTATTTAAATCGCTTCGTATTTGAAATATACGAACTCTGCCGTCAGAGTTATTTTTGATTCTTGTAAAACAGAATATAGATAATAATTTAAAATGATTTTTTCGTCGATTTTGCATTTGGTTTTCTTGATTTTGGGCTTTTATTTTTCAGAATGAATGTACTGTATCTCCCGAATGCAAGGATGTAGCGATGTCAAAATTTGTCCATATCCTATCTAGGATAGTTGCATTAAATCTGTAAACATAAAATTGTTCTATGATTACGGAAAAAAATTCGGGGCTCAAAGGGTTAAAATCGTGGAAAAAATATTTAATAGGAAGTATTCGTGAAGAAAAAAAAAAATACTGTACAAAAAATATGTACAGAAAAATACTATACTGTACAAATATTTAATGCTGCTCGAAGGACCAAAATATAATTTGATTATTATTAAATTAATTACTGAAAAAATAATAAAAACTCTACACATTGCCTTTTTTAATAAATAATGTGATTTATGCTGGATCCAAATTTTTAATTAAAAACTAGATATAATATTTAACATATAATTCTTTTTTAGTACTGTACACTAATATAAGAAATGCCTCGAAGGACCAAACGTAATTTTATTTAATTATGCTTGTAATGTATGAGGATAAGGTAACGAGCGTTTTTTTTAACAAAGAAATATTAAATTGGAATTTTTCTTCCATGTATAAGAAAAAATATTATAATATTTGAAGTTGCTCGAAGGACCAAATAAATTTTGTTTTATTACGATTACGAGACCATAGTGGCGAGGATAAGTAAATACATTATATGTATTAATGCAAATTCATATATTTCTTCTCGAAGAAAAAATTCAAATACTGTACAGTAAAAAGCTTTTTTGAGTCAGCTCGAAGGACCAAAATCATTTTATTTAATTATGCCACTGCCCAATATTATAAATAATGATAAGTGAAAGAAATAATTCTTGTTTTTAGTTGATAGAAAATGAGAAAAATATTTCTTCTATAAGACAATAAAATATATAAAATATAAATATATTGTAATTTTGAAACAGCTCGAAGAATCGAAATAATTTTATTTAATTGTGATAATATCCATGGTAATATCCATAATAAAATTCGACTCCTCTCAAAGGACCAATAATCTCATCTTATTCATGTTTGGATCTTGTTAAGATATTTTTAAATGTAATTTTTACTCAATATCAGTAAAAATAAATATATTTAATTATTACCACATTTAACAAATTTTCAAAAATTATAATTCTGCTCAAAGGACCAATTTATATCGTATAAAATAGAGATTAATCGAAATAAAGTTTTGGGGTTAAATTCTGTAGTTTTATTGCTCTCCATCCTCCATTACCTAAACACAATTCTGCTCGAAGGACCAAAAAATGAATAGAAAATAGAGAATATCATAGATTACAATCAGAATCAATTTAACATAACTCGAAGGACCAAATAGAAAATAATATAATAATAAGAGAAGGGATATTTCAGATCTAAGAATGTCTAGATCTGGAATATTCAGAAGAGTTATTAAAGGGAAGGCACTTTTTAGATCTAAAAATTGCTAACTAGAATGTCTAGAACTGAAATATTAAAAAATTTTAATACATAATTGAAGATTACAGTTAATTTAATTAAGTAAGTTCACATTAATTCAGTTGATCCGAGGCCTTTTGTATCATTGGGAATTTTGATTCTGTTTGAATGACTAAATATTTTATATTGTGAACATAGATGTATATATATATTTTCCTCTTTTGGGACAGAGAATTTCCTACAAATATTTTTTGAGGTTAAATTTAAGAGTATTTTAAGAGCCTAAATTTCAAATAATTGAAGTTATTTATTCTATTCGAAGAAACAAATATTACTTAAGTAAAAAAGAGAGGACTCATAGGAAAATATTAGTCTACTATTTATCCTGCTGTCATGTAGGAAGTTCCAAAATGGCCTACAGAATTTTAAATTTTCCACTCGAAAGACCAAATATTATTTTCTGTTTTGTTTTTGAATTACATTACACATTTTCCTCAACGTGTGAAATTAGTTTTTGAATTTTTCCTTCTACTCGAAGGACCAAAAAACAGCTCCCATAAGTAAAATAAAGGACCCATAGGAAAATATTGTTTATTATAAAAAGTGACAAATAAATCGCCTATTATATTTATCGTGCTGTCATGTAGGAAGATCCGAAAATGATCTACAGAATTTTCTCCATAACGACGTGAATACAAAATTTTCGTCTTTGTATTTCCCACTCGAAGGACCAAATATTTTTTTGGTTTTGCTTTTGAATTTCATTACACATTTTTTATTATGCGACTTTATGAGTCTCTAAATGCTAAAGCTTATAGTAATCTAAATACATTAAAGCCTCAGTAGTGTTGGCGGTTTATTTGGGATACCATTTGTATTTTGTTTTTGCAAAATAGTCAGGCTGAATTTATAAAAAAAAAAACAACTATTTATTAGTGGGGAATGTATGGCATTGGCATAGTTTCGGATCACGCCACTGATCCTCATCAGTTCCCTTAGTTTTTTGTTGGGATATTCTCCCCCAGAAGCTATTGCTTCTATACAAAAAACCTTTCATACCCAAATGTCTCTTGTAACAAAGCGAAGTACTTAGCAGACCAACGACATAAACTGCATGAGAATTTCGCTGGAGCCTCACTTCGAGGTTAACAAGGCATATACAAACAATACCACACATTTCCCACTGTTATGTGTTGTCACATCGCGACAAATGCACACAACGACTTTGTTGGTGTTGCTAGTGTACAGCAACAAACCAAACAGTTTAACCGTACCTGGGTCTACAACTTCAGTAGTGTTTCAAAATGTGAAATTAATCATTTTTGAATTTTTCCTTCACTCGAAGGACCAAAAAAATGCACTTACCGGAGCATTTTTTTGGACTCATACGAAAATATTCTTTATAGTAAAAAGTGACAAACAAATCGCCTATTAGTCTAATATTTATCGTGCTGTCCAAAAATGATCTACAGAATTTTCTGCATTATGGTGTGAATACGAAATGTGCGACTTTTAATTTCCCCACTCGAAGGACCAACTATTTATCCTCCGTTTTGAATTTCATTACAAATTTATTATTATGCAACTTTATGAGTCTCTAAATATCCTTTAATGTTAGTTTTTGAATTTTCCCTTCTATCGAAGGACCAAATAGCATGCTCAGTTTTGCTCAGATACATTAAAAGTAACCTTGAATTCCATTACATTATCTAACCAACCTCATTATTACGACGCACGTCTCTCATTTAAGGTCATTGAAATATGTGTGTGCGAGTGAGTGTGTCCTCCTGGAGTACACATAAAAATACACCTAATGTTAAAGGTAATGCCAGCTTATCCACAGAGTCAAGCATTGGCAAAGTCAACGAACCCCTTGTAACCAGCAAAAAACCTTTGAACATGAAATTCACCACGACGGTTTTCTTTTTTCAGTCGTCTGAGGTAAAATCGTTAATGGGGGAGGTTGGGTGGCCCAGAGTGATGTTATGCCAAACCACCAGCCAGCCAACCACCCACAAGTCGGCATTTTCTGTAAAAAGACCTGAATGAGTCATCATTACTGTCGTGATTTTGTGTGTGCTGTGGATATGAGAATAGAAAAAAACGACGAATAGAAAATAAAAACAAATCCACCAAGAAAAAATCGAAATGCATGAATGAATGATGAGAACGATGATGATGATGAAAATCTCGGTACACAGGCTTTTAACCCCGAGTGTTTTGAAATTTCTATATTCAACTTTTTTCATTTATTTAGGGAAAAGGACAAGGACGTTTCTTGTATTTAGAGTCGCGGTTTGGGTATTTATGTATTGGATTGTTGGCACTCGACTGTGTTTTAAATCATCAAAAATGTTTGGAGAGCAAAATGGATATCTGATATTCCGCCATAAGTGCTCAACATTGGAGTCTCATATTACTACCATGGTCCTATAATGTTGGCAAGGAAGGTTAAAGAAGGTGGCCGGGAGTGGGTTCTCTTCTTAATGGAATGCTGTATAAGCTTGAGACAAAATGTTGTTTATTTTTTGTATTTGTTTTTTTTTCCTCATCGCCGTCTCCTTTTTGAAATCGGGGGATTTTTTTCTGCACAGCTGTTTTGGCTCACACAAAGTATTCTTTTACAAATTGTATGAGTTTTTCCATTTACTTTGAAAGTAGAAGCCAAAAGGAGAACCCAATTCATATCAAAGGAGCCACATTAAATTGGCGAAAATGATGCGGGTTTTCTTCTGTGTGTGTAAAGTGATTTTCTGCTGATGTTGGACATATTCGGAGGGTGGTTGAAAGGAGGCATTTGTGTTTTTGGTATACCACTTAGGCTTTAAGAATATCCTTGATTTCTTAAAGAGAAGGGAAATTAATTTTTATCAAATGTCGAAATATGACTCAGAAGATTGTGCTCGAAGGACCAATAAATACAGTCGAAGTCTTTTATAAAGACGACCGATAAAAGTAATCAATATAAGGGATCTGAAATAAAAAGCAGAAGAGCAGTTATAAATTTATGTAGGGACTAAATATTTATCTCAGTTTTGCCTTTGGATTTCATTACACATTTTTATTGTGCGACTTTATGTGTCTCTAAATGCTAAACTCTACAGTAATCTGCATTCATTAAATACCTCACTATGAGAAAAATTGTAACTTTTGAAATTTTTCCTTCTATTCGAAGGACCAAAACAATGCTCCGGTAAATAAAATAAAGGACTCATAGGAAAATATTGTTTATTTGTAAAAAGTGACAACAATCGTCTGGTATTTATCGTGCTGTCATGTAGGAAGTTCCAAAAACATCTACAGAGTTTTCTCCATTATGATGTGAATATAAAATGTGCGTCTTTGAATTTCCTACTCGAAGGACCAAATATTATCCTCTGTTTCGTTTTGAATTTCACTAGACATTTTTATTATGCGACTTTATGAGTCTCGGATGCTAAACCTTGCAGTAAATTCAATTCATTAAATCCGTCAAAATGTATAATTTAAGAGACTGAAAAATCATTTTTTGGAAAAAAATGTTAAAATATGACTCAGAAGAAGAGCTCGAAGGACCATTAAAAATATTGTTCTGTCGAAGTCTTTTATAAAGACGGCCGACAAAATTATTCAATATAAGGAATCTGAAATAAAGTGCAAAATTCTTTGCGAGACTTTTGTTGTTATCAATTTTTGTTAGAAGTCGAAATATGTCTTCGAAGAAGAACTCGAAGGACCAATAAAAAATATTATGCAGTCTTTTACACAAATTTAGTCGCCATAAACGATGTGAAATATAGTGCAAAACTCTTTGCGGGAGTTTTGGTTACAGTTGTTATATATTTTTGTAAGGAGTCGAACTATAACTCAGAAGAAGTACTCGAAGGACCAATAAAAAATTGTACAGACGGCCAAGGGGCCGAAAAAAATAGTCAATATAAGGAATCTGAAATAAAGTGCAAAACTCTTTGCGGGAGTCTTGGTTACAGTTATTATTAGTTTTTGTTAGAAGTCGAAACGTGACTCCTAAGAAGTGCTCGAAGGACCAATAAAAAATATTGTACAGTCGAAGTCTTTTATAAAAGTCGAAGTCGCCATAAGCGATCTGAAATAAAGAACAGAATTTTTTGGGGGACTTTTGGTTGCAGATGTTATCAATTTTTATGACTTAAAGAAGTGCTCGAAGGGCCAATAAGAAAATATTGTTTTGTAAGTCCGAAGACGTGCTCGAAGGACCAATAAAAAAATATTGTTTTGTCAAAGTCTTTTATGAAGCCGACAAAGGGACCAACAAAATTAGTCTCTATAAATAATCTGAAATAAAGAGGAGAATTTGTTTTGCGCGATTTTAGGATACCGTTGTTAACAATTTTTGTTAGAAGTCAAAATATGAGTCCGAAGACGTACTCGAAGGACAGTCGATGAAGTCTTTTATAAAAACGGTGGAGGGGCCGACATAAACGATCTAAAATAAAGGGCAGGATTTGTGGAGCTTTTGGATTCCGCTGTTATCAATTTTTGTAAGGCATCGAAATATGACTTCGAAGAACTGCTCGAAGGACCAATAAAAAATATTGTACAGTCGAAGTATTTTATAATTACGACCAAAATACCGAGTAAGTTAGTCTCTATTAGTGATTTGAAATAAAAGGCAGAAAATTTTGCGGGACTTTTGGATACTGTAGTTATAACCGATATGTCATCATGTACGATTGCGTTTAAAGATTTTAGTTTTCAACTCTTCTGTCTTGGATTTTTACTATCCTCATCGCTGGAGGTCTTTGAATTTATGACTCACAAAAAAATGAAATAAAAAAGAAAACTACATACAGGTAAGTAAATAATTTGAACTCCATGGTCTGTACATGGAAAAGTGATAAAGACAACATTGTTGCAACGAAAAAATGATCGGTTGTAATTTTATTTTCCCCCCTCAAATGACATAAAAACACCTTTACGACGACACATAGAAGAGTCAAATGTTAAAGAGAAATGTCGAACATGGCCAACACTCGAAGTGACTGAAAATCAACCAACAACAAATTGCTTAGACGGTTGATAGATGGATAGGTAGGTAGGGTAGAGTTGGCTTAGATGGTGGTGGTATGCATAAACAGTTAACAGCTACTATTTAAAAAAAAACTACACAACTGAAACTCTTATTTTTTGGTGTAGTTAATTTTTGTTGTTGTTCTTTCTTCTATTTACTAGAAGTCACTTAAGGGGAAAACAGTTTGAAGCCGAATAAAAAAGAAAATGTGTAAATTGAAATTGCATACAGGTGTGGAATAAAAACATGAAGAAGGCAAGAACATGAAGTAGAGGAAGAAAAAACACGACAAGAACGCTGTTAAAAATGTCGGGATGGTCAGGTAGAAAGGTAAAGAGGTACACATGAAAATATTATTTCAATATTCCGACTATTCAATAATATTAAATTAGTTGATACTCAACTAATCACCAGTCAATAATATCAATTTGACCGAATTTTTTAAAAAAATATTATTTTGCAGGCCCATTCATTATCTTGATTTTTTTAAATTATTTTTTTCAGATGTTCGCAAATTTTTTAAAATAATATTTTATGGGTCCTGATATATATGAATAGATTTTTTAAAGATTTTAAAATTTTATTTTCAATGACCAGATTTTTTTTAAATATTTTTCGAGGTTTACAATGTCAAGCATAGACTAAGGTCCCTATATAAGCCTTAATTAAAAAAAAAAAATTCTAAGTCTATTTACATGGGAGGATTTATATTGTGCAAATAGAGGTACATACATATATGCCTCCTACTACGGCACAGAGAATTTTCTACATATATTTTATTGGTTAAATTTAAGAGTGTTTTCTGGAGCCTAAATGTAAATATTATTTATTGTAAAAAGGTGACAAATAAATCGACTATTAATATTTCTCGTGCTGTCATGTAGGAAGTTCCAAAACTGATCTACAGAATTTTCTCCATTACGGTGTGTATACAAAATGTGCGACTTTGAATTTCCCACTCGAAGGACCAAATATTATCATCTGTTTTGGTTTTGAATTTCACTACACACTATTATTTCAAATATTTTTTTAAATATTTTTCAAGGTTCACAATTTCAAGCAAAATTTTTAAGGTCTATACATTTTTTATATTTAGAAAAAAATAGCTGAGTCGATCTAGACATGTGTGTCCGTCCGTCTGTCCATTATAATTTGTAAATACGATACAGGCCACAGTTATGGACCAATTGTCACGAAAGTTTGGATGTAAGATGGCCAAAGAAGACGTCTTTTGTTTTGGTAAAGGCGAATATTTAGGGGATAAAATGGACCAAATATTTAATTTTTGTCGGTTTTTCTGGTCCCTCCAGCAGGCCACGCATGTAACCCGAACACCACGAAATTTTACACCAGGAAGGGAATCTGGCAAATAACAAGCATGACTGTTGTTTCCAAATGGACCCAGTCTTTTGGGTGAAAAATAACAACATTTGCATTATATGGCGATATATTCACTCCTGAAGGACATAGACCCCAGAAGTTGATAGTATATCCGAGAGGAAAAGTTGACCTTTAAATTGATACCAATTAGGTTGTTATATGTATTCGGATGTGGGAGTTATACGTAAATATTTAAAGGTGTCTATGTGTTATGATATTGTTTAGTATTGCCGCCACTAAGAGGGCGGAAATTACGTCCTGATCGCTTTGATATTTTACATGAAGTTTCGCTTATGGTTAAGGACGACGCCTATAATTGTCGGCGATGCGTTATACGTAAATATTTTAAGGTGTCTATGTGTTATTATATTCTTTAGTATTGTCCCACTAGATGTCGGAAATTTCGCGACGATCGCTTTGAAATTTTACATTAAGATTAAGGTTATGGTCAAGGACGACGCCTATAATTGTCGGTGATGTTGAGATGATATTTAGGGGGTACAATTAATCGAAAACTTTATTTCTGTCATTATTATATGCCACATATTTTACACGGTAAAGGGGATCTGACGAAATACTTAGAACGGCTGTTTACATGATGATCGATCAATATTTCGTGGTCAAAATCAACCAAAACCTAAAGGGGACAACTTTTTATTTTATGACGTAAATATTCACCTCGGGAAAACAAGATTTGAAAAATATGCCAGGGTTAGAAATTGGAGCAGTTAACCTATAATCGGTCAAGAGGGTGAAAAATATCGAGAGATATTGCCCAGGTTCAGAATATGGAAGCGCAGAAAGTTAGATTTTCGTGGTAGTTGTGTAGGTTACTATATGGTCGACCCTGTCCGAATATACTGCTCACTGGTTTCAAATTATTTTTTCCAAGTCCTATTTAAATGGCAGGGTGGAAGCGTGGATTTTTTTAAGTCTATACATAATGCATGATTCATATTTTTAAAGGTATAGGCGTTGATTTTTAAATATCCCGATAAAATTTCTGATTTTTTTATTAAAAAATTTATCTGTCGTTTGCAGCAACACCTTAAAATATCCATCGGAGAACCCATAGATTTGACCAGATCCGTTTTTCTTTTGCAATCACCATGTTGCATCTTGCATTTTTTTGGATTCTCACTGGGAAATTTTACCTTCTGCTCGGAATATAGCTGACCGAATATTCAGTGGAAGTTGGGTAGGGTAGTATCATATGGTCGGGTCGGTCCGACAATATTACTCCGCTTACTGAATTATTTTTTTAATATTTTTATTTAAATTCTAATTTTCAATTCAACCGCTTTTCCAGCGGATATCATATTTGACTTAATTTCTAATGAAGCTTTTGCGTGCCGTCATATTTATGACACGTCCATTTCTAATTTCAGCAATTGATAATAATAAAAATACTACTCATATAGAGAAAAAAATATTGAAATAAAAAAATATTCAGAAATTTGCATTCATTTACAACACCACACAAAAGGCTGAGAGGGTGGGTCCGAAAAACACCCCTCCTTTTTATCATACAATCTATGTAGAAGTAAATCCGACGGGCGTTAGGTCATAGCTGAGGTTGTAGCTCAAAAAGCAGACAAGTGAATTGCTAACATGTGGCATTTTACGCCTCTAGCTGAATGTCTTATTAAAACGCAATCAAGTTGTTGTCTGGGAGCGTGTGAGTGTGTGCGTTCGTGTGGAGGATGGAGGAATTCATCATCATCGAAAAAATTGGGCAATATATGACATAGAAGACAGACACCACCCTCATTCGCTGGCATTTCGTCATACTTGGGGAGGGGGAACATTAATGCGTCTTATTGCAAGGGGTGTATTCTGCGAACATATGTACGGGGCGTGGTTGTCAAAATCATCATCATCAGCACCATAATTTCTTTATAGGAATTTCTAATGTTGATTTTATTAAGACATTTCATTTAATTGCAGTTTCTGGTTTCCAGAAATGGGAACACCTACTCCCAAGATCCACAATGTAGAACTTGCTCTTGTTGGCCATGACTCAGATTTTTGTTTTCTTGGAAATGAAACCAAAATCACGTTCATGATGACGACGAGGATGATGATGAAATACAATTAAGGCTAGATAAGACATGTTTTCCTCTTCATAGATGTGGGTCCCCATTGGGGAGTTTAATGAAAAAAAAATCAATTTGTTTTTTTGCTTTTGTTTTGCGTTTTTCAAACATCCGCAAGGAAATGGAAAAACTCGTCTATCACTTGGCCTTTATTTGCAAAAAGGAAAGAAGTCGTACAAAAAAAAAAAAAAAAAAAAACACAATACTCATCTTGAAGAGTCACTTGTTGGTTAGGGGGAAATGATTTCATTGTGTTCATACAAACAGAGCGAGGGATGTGTTGCTATAATTTCCTGTTCCTCTACTCTACTACTTCTAACCTAATTTTTGTTATTCCGTTTTTAGTAGTATTTATTTTCTTGTCATTGTTCTTCTTATTAATTTCTCTGTTCTTTATTTGTTTTTGTATTCTTCTTTGCAATAACCATTTCCCCATATTTTGTTATTGAATTGTTTTCCCCCTAGTCTTGCTAATAGAACGTGCTCAAGTATTGGCTATGCGAACACCTGCAACAAAAATGCCATATAAAAATAAGTCGGTCCTGACATACTATATTAAATCATATGCAGGGTACTTAAACAATTATGGGGATGAAAATGGTGGCGATTCATTGCATTAAATTTCAGCTCACGTCTGGTCCCCATTTATCCAGGAATGGTCAATAAATATTCATTGGGAAAATCAATTTGTTAAAATTATTGGAAACTTTAAGGCGTTTGCTAAATTCTATGACTAAAGTCAATAATATTGACTAGAGCCAATAATAGTGACTCTAGTCAATAATATTGACTAGAGACAATAATAGTGACAATAGTCAATAGTATTGACTAGAATCACTAAGAGTCAATAATATTGACTAAGAGTCAATAGTATTGACTAGAGTCGAAATAGTATTGACTAGAGTCGAAATAGTATTGACTAGAGTCAATTGTATTGAATAGAGTCAATTGTATTGAATAGAGTCAATAATATTGACAAGAGTCAATAATATTGACAAGAGTCAATGATATTGACTAGAGTCACTATTACTGGCTCTAGTCAATATTATTGACTTTAGTCATAGAATTTTGCAAACCCCTTAAAATTTTCAATAATTTTAACAAATTGATTTTCCCAATGAATATTGAATAGAGTCAATAGTATTGACTATAGTCAATAGTATTGACTAGAGTCAATTGTATTGACTAGAGTCAATAATATTGACTAGTCAGTAACATGGACTAGAGTCAATAACATTGACTTGAGTCAATAATATTGTAAGTAAATATTATTGACCAGAGTTAATATTATTGGCCAGAGTCAATAGTATTGACCAGAGTCAATAGTTTTGACCAGAGTCAATAGTTTTGACCAGAGTCAATAGTTTTGACTAGAGTCAATAGTATTGACTAGAGTCAATAGTATTGACTACAGTCAATAGTATTGACTACAGTCAATAGTATTGACTACAGTCAATAGTATTGACTACAGTCAATAGTATTGACTACAGTCAATAGTATTGACTACAGTCAATAGTATTGACTACAGTCAATAGTATTGACTACAGTCAATAGTATTGACTAGTAGTCAATAGTATTGTCAATATTATCTACTCTAGTCAATATTATTGATTCTTAGTCAATATTATTCACTCTTAGTCAATACTATTGACTCTAGTCAATACAATTGACTCTTGTCAATATTATTGACTCTTGTAAATATTATTGACTCTTGTCAATATTATTGACTCTTGTCAATACTATTGACTCTAGTCAAAACTATTGACTCTAGTCAAAACTATTGACTCTGGTCAATACTATTGACTCTGGGCAATAATATTAACTCTGGTCAATACTATTGACTCTAGTCAATACTATTGACTCTAGTCAATACTATTGACTCTAGTCAATACTACTGACTCTAGTCAATATTATTGACTCTAGTCAATACTACTGACTCTAGTCTGACTCTAGTCAATACTATTGACTCTAGTCAATACTATTGACTCTAGTCAATACTATTGACTCTATTCAATACTATTTACTCTAGTCAATACTATTTACTCTAGTCAATACTATTGACTCTAGTCAATACTACTGACTCTAGTCA
Organism: Musca vetustissima; assembly: GCF_032173495.1. Lineage (NCBI taxonomy): Eukaryota > Metazoa > Arthropoda > Insecta > Diptera > Muscidae > Musca > Musca vetustissima. The sequence continues at coordinate 63,689 of NW_026876597.1, forward strand.
ATACTATTGACTCTAGTCAATACTATTGACTCTAGTCAATACTATTGACTCTAGTCAATACTATTGACTCTAGTCAATACTATTGACTCTAGTCAATATCATTGACTTTAGTCAATACTATTGTCTCTAGTCAATACTATTGACTCAAGTCAATAATATTGACTCTAGTCAATACTATTGACTCTAGTCAATACTATTGACTCTAGTCAATACTACTGACTCTAGTCAATACTATTGACTCTAGTCAATACTATTGACTCTAGTCAATACTATTGACTCTATTCAATACTATTTACTCTAGTCAATACTATTGACTCTAGTCAATATTATTGACTCTAGTCAATACTATTGACTCTAGTCAATACTATTGACTCTAGTCAATACTATTGACTCTAGTCAATACTATTGACTCTAGTCAATACTATTGACTCTAGTCAATACTATTGACTCTAGTCAATACTATTGACTCTAGTCAATACTACTGACTCTAGTCAATACTATTGACTCTACCAATACTATTGACTCTAGTCAATACTATTGACTCTAGTCAATACTATTGACTCTAGTCAATACTATTGACTCTAGTCAATACTATTGACTCTAGTCAATACTATTGACTCTAGTCAATACTATTGACTCTAGTCAATACTATTGACTCTAGTAAATACTATTGACTCTAGTCAATACTATTGACTCTAGTCAATATTATTGACTCTAGTCAATACTATTGACTCTAGTCAATACTATTGACTCTAGTCAATACTATTGACTCTAGTCAATACTACTGACTCTAGTCAATACTATTGACTCTAGTCAATACTATTGACTCTAGTTAATACTATTGACTCTAGTCAATACTATTGACTCTAGTCAATATTATTGACTCTAGTCAATAGTATTGACTCTAGTCAATATTATTGACTCTAGTCAATACTATTGACTCTAGTCAATATTATTGACTCTAGTCAATACTATTGACTCTAGTCAATATTATTGACTCTAGTCAATACTATTGACTCTAGTCAATATTATTGACTCTAGTCAATACTATTGACTCTAGTCAATATTATTGACTCTAGTCAATACTATTGACTCTAGTCAATACTATTGACTCTAGTCAATACTATTGACTCTAGTCAATATCATTGACTCTAGTCAATACTATTGACTAGAGTCAATGCTATTGACTAGAGTCAATGCTATTGACTAGAGTCAATGCTATTGACTAGAGTCAATGCTATTGACTAGAGTCAATGCTATTGACTAGAGTCAATGCTATTGACTAGAGTCAATGCTATTGACTAGAGTCAATGCTATTGATCAATGGTATTGGCTAGAGTTTCTATTAACAGTGTCTTCATTTTTTAACCTCATCTGGTACTACTTACTCAAATATGAAGGATATACATAAAAGTCTAACTTACCTAAAAAGATAGAAAGAAAGAAAAAATTAACATAAATTATAGATCAATTTATTTTAATTAAACATAATTTTAATTTTTTTATAAAATTTCTTTAAATAATAATTTGAAAACCCCTTGCCTTTATATGAAGCTTTGAAAAACATTTTTAAAAAATAAGGTTTTGTGGATGGACCTTAAACAAATTTAATTGGATCTTAAAAATCCAGGCTTATGAATAGAAGATCATACACAGATCGTGAAAAAATAATTGATATATCCACACTCATGTATGGACGTTGAAAATACATTTTTGAAAATCTTTACATTTATGTGGTCCAAAAAAAATTGTTTTAAAAATATTTCCCATATAACTATTCAAGAAAAAAAATTCAACTGATAATTCCACAATTAAGCCAAGTGAACTTTTTGATCCTGATTTTCTTAACATCTTCTGCCATCCATCAATACAATGAATGTTTCCCCCCATTTGTTCAGATTTTCCATCTGTCTGTCTGTCGATCTATCTATCAGCCTATCATTTTTCCATTTGACTTGTAATCTGACAGGTTTTTTTTTCTAGTGACGAACATTAATCTCAGTTGTCATCGTGAACAATGAATGACAACATTTAGCTCCGATGCCAGCGCCTGGCCAGGGCTCATCATTTGTTTGGTTACTCAGCCGTGAATGTCGTCGGCATATATGACACAATTAAATGTTGGTTGGCAATTATTATTATTTTCTATTTTCTTTTTTTTTTGTAATAATAATGTTGTAAATTTGTGTGTGCGTGTGTGAGTGTTTGAAATCAAATATATGCGGGTAAACTTGGAAAAAAGAATACACTAAATTGTAATAGAAAATTAAAAAAAAAAACAAACAATTCACATTACTATGCGTATTCGTATTGTATAATTTAGAATAGAAGAGCGAGGAGAGAGCAGTAAGGAAATAAAAAAAAATTAAATAAAAATAATGTATAGTAATATATTCTGACATAGACACAGAATTAAATCGGGTTGTGGTAGATGGCAATGTGAACTAAGTCATAAAACTAAAATATGGATCTTGAAAAATTAATTTTAAGAACATGCAAGGGCATGGATTTTTTTTTAATTTAAGATATTAAAATTTTGAAAAATATTTTAAAAAATATCAATTATATCCTTTTGCATTTCATCTAACCTTTATTATTTTTCTGTATTTCAAATTGTCTCTTTTTTATTTCGCTGTGCTTGACAGACTTGGAAAATAGTGTATGTTTCTGATGTTGTTGTTGTCGTCGGTGTGAATGTTGAAAACGACTCGTTGTTGTTGGTGTATTAAAAATAGTTTTATATTGACATCATGACACACTTTGGTTTGATTTCGTTTTTTGCTGTTGCGTTTATTGGCGGTAGCTACCGTTGCCGCTGTTACTTTTTTGTTGTTGTTGCTGTGTGGCAAGTAAAACAGTATTTTCTAGCGGCAACTATTCGAAATATCTCAGAAGACTAGAATGCTGATGTCAAATTAAAAAAACGACGACAACAACAACAGAAGTCATTTGTAATTGTGACAGAGATCAAACGATTTGGTTTTCATTGACAAGAAATGTCAACGGAGGCCCATGAAGAGAAATAAAAATTATAAATTAAATAAAAAAGACAAAAATGAAAACATTAGCAAAAAATCAGAGGATTGTGCCCTGTATTTATGATTATGCAGATTTATGATTAACAGGAGAATAATATACCTAGTCTCCTGATTCACTCCAGTAGATAAGCGAATTGCTATAATCCATATAAAAGCGAAGTTGGATTTTTCCCGATCGAACAACGAGAAATTAAATCGATCATGTTAAGATAGTCGGAAGACATTCATACAGTGTTTTTGACATTCGATCAATACGAGGAGCCAAAGTACGCAGCCGTCTTAATGTAGTAGCAAAGGTGCGATCTAATGTAACACGGAAATTTGATGTCGAAAAGCTGTAAATACATCAGGTAGCCTAGGACTACTCCGCTCAACTTACCCAACTGCTTGACGAAAACAACCCTTGTCCCGATAATAATATAGAAACACAGTGGCAGGGAATTGTCCACTCCCTGCTCCCGGCAGCAAAAGCAACACTTGGGTACCAAAGACCACCATCAAGAAATCCGTGGTACGATCAGGAGTGTCGTAATGCTAGTGATGTGAAAAACGCAGCGTATAGGGCAACCCTGCGGACAGTAGCAACACGTAATGCGATAGAGAACTATCGGGAGAATAGGACAGAGGAGAAACGTATTTTCAGAAAGAAAGAAGAAATAGCAAGAAAAACGTGAGCAAATCGAGATGCACAGGAGTCAGAATGAAGTCAGAAAATTCTAACAACGGGTAAAACACCAAACCGAAGGCTTTGGTGCAGGCACATCCTCCTATACAGATGAAGAAGGAAACCTGGTGACAGATACAGACAGCGTGCTAAGGATCTGGAAAGGAGCATTTTTAAAAGCTTCTGGTATCAAATAGTAGCGGTGAAGAGGATACCCCAGAACCAATAATAGATGGCGGTATAGAGCGTATACCACCTAGCCAAGCTGAGGTCAGAATAGCAATTAATCGGCCGAAGAACAATAAAGCCGCAGGTGCCTATGGATTGCCAGCCGTCAGGAGCCTGCTTCAGCTGATTAGTACAATTTGGCTAGAAGAATGCATGCCCAATGACTGGAACCTCAGCATCCTGTGTCCCGTGCACAAAAAAGGAGACAAAACGATATGTGCCAACTATAGAGGTATAAGTCTTCTCCCCATCGCATATAAAGTGCGATGGGAAGGAGAAGCCTATGACATTATTGGATCATACCCATGCGGCTTCAGACCTGGCAAATCGACCATCGATCAGATTATCACTCTGCGCCAAATCCTGGAAAAAAACCCACGAAAAACACATCGACACATTCCACCACATTCGTCGACTATAAAGCCGCATTCAACAGCCCTATCCGTTCAGAGGTGCATAAAGCCATGTCTGCGTTTGGCATTCCTGCAAAATAATACGGCTATGCAGGATAACTTTAACTGGCACAAGATTAGCAGTTAAAGTCGGAGCCCTTTAATACCGAACGAGGATTAAGACAAGGTGACAGTTTGTCGTGTGACCTTTTTAACATCCTGCTGGAAAAGGTCATACGAGACGCAAAGGTGAAGAGAAATGGTAGTCTGTACACCAAACAACACATGTTGTCGCATACGCCGATGACATCGACATAATGAGAGCGAGGCACTGAGAGCGGTAACACCTTTGACCAAATTTAGAAGGAGTCTGCCAAAGTGGGTCTGACAGTAAGCGGCGAGAAGACCAAGCTGATGGTATCAACGCGCAAGACGTCCAGTAGAGTCGGACCAATTGTGGAACTTGCGAACTACAGCTTCGAGGTAGTCAAAGATTTTATATACCTTGGGGTACCGGGTATATAAACATCATCAGTTTTGAAATTCGGATGGCCAACAGATGCTACTATGATCTGACCATCAACCCAAAAGCAAGGCCACCACCCGCCAGATCAAACTCTCACTCTACAAGACGCTGATACTACCCGTGCTGTTATATGGATCTGAAGCATGGCTACTTGCGCAAGCAGATGAGGCAGCTCTTGGAGTGTTTGAGAGAAAAATTCTCCGAAAAATCTATGGGCCGATCTGCGTTGACGGTAAATATCGCCGTCGAATGAACCATGAATTGTACCAGCTATTCACTGACATCGACATTGTTAGAGGTATTGGCCTATATATGGACCTTAAAGTTATTATTTTAAAAAATCCACGCCTGTAGGTGGACCTTGAAAAATAAAAAAAAAATTTAAAAAATCCAGGCCCCTAGAACTTTGATAAAAAAAACTATTTTGAAAAATCCACACCTATATATGGACCTCAAAAACTATTTTTAATAAACGACTCCCTTTATGGGTTTTGAAAACAAATATTAAAAAACGTCCCCCGGCCTTGAAAAAAATTTAAAAATATTTGTATTAGGTTTGATATTTAATATTCGAGAAAATTCCTCAAATTTCAGTAATGGCAGTTCATTTATTCGTGTATATAACAGCAGATGTTGTGAGAGGAATATTATTCCCACACTTCCCGTTACATTACATTACTTCATTGTAATCCTGAAATATTCATACAATTATCCTGCTGGCTTTACTTCATTAATAACTAAAGAATTAAAAATTCGTTTTAATGTTGTTCTGTTCCAAAACAATAAAAAATGGAGTGGGGATTTTTGTTGTGAAATTTGTTAGCAAATCCAGACAATTCAAATGGAGGTTTCAAAGAAGAAACATTGTCCTTTAAAGCTTGCCCTTGGGCCATATCCTCCTATGTGAAAGGTTAAGGGGACCCTCCCCGTATTCGGTTTAAAAAATTTAATTTTGTTGATTTTATTTAATTTTGCAGATTTTGTATTACGAAGTCCTTTCCATAACTTTCTTTTGCTCCTTTCTTTTCTTTTATGGCAATATTCTTCTTATCTTCGCCTCGATGTAAAAATCTTCATTTTATATGTGTTGGCAGGCAATCAAATATATATCCATAAACAGCTGTTCCTAAAAAAAGGATACATACATACATAAGACATATCCTTATACATTTCTTTTTATATAATTCCCTTTTGTTCTCCCTCAAGCAAAGTCGCTGAATGTTTCTCTCCCCCCGAGAAAATAGCTCCTAAATTCCATAGACCATTAATATTTTATAAGGAAAAAAATAAAAATGAGAATGAAAGGACGTAGTAAGGAAACGAAGTGGAAAAACATGTCCAGTAGTCATCAGACATTTACTGTTATTGTGGCTGGTAATAAAAATTTGGTCGGGGTATAGGGAAATATGGGGAAAAATTATTTTTCTCGTATGTGGGTACCAAACTAGGCCCCCTATTTTTATACGTTTATTACCGGGCTGCCATATCATTGGCATTACAAAAACAAAAAAATAATTGTATTTATTTTTTGGTCTATACATGAAATATCAAGGTCTCTCTCTGTCATTTCCAAGGACCTCATAAAATGAATTATAGCCTGCCTTTCATTCAGTTCGCATGTTCGACTCCCTTCCATGCCTTTTAACCTCATTAATGATAGCTATGGCGCCGAAAATATGGCATTGAATTTACTACCACGGCAGACAAATTCTTTGCTTTTTTGGGAAAATGAGGATTTAAATAACCCCTCCCCCACCACCATACCCCCTCTCGCCATCTCATAACAGCATTTTGTCGAAATGACATGAATCACTCAAATCCTTGGCAGTAGACTCCACAAACCCCACATACTTCCACAACAACAAAAAATCGACAGCCTTTTTCTTTTCTGTTGTTAAAAGGGGTTGGAAAGGGGAGTGGGGGTAGGGGTAAAATTGTTTGTTAGCTGTTTTATATTGCCGTTATAAAAGAAAATGGGTTATGTTGTCTGTAAATTCTACATTTTTTTATTTGTTTCATTTAAAAGAAACAAGTCAACAACAACAGCAATTTAAATTTTGCAGACAAATAATGTAGTCGAGTTGTATTCCAGGAAATGGAAAATGTATGCAGCAGCAGCAGACATGAAACTGAAATGTTGTTGGAAAAAATATGCTGAAAAGTTGGCAAAACATTTATATTCGTTCGTGCGGAAATGTAACGAACGAAGAAACGTTTGCTTCTTTTTTGCTACAAGGATAAGAAGGAAGTGAGAACAGTTGCTATTTTCGCGATTTTATGCAAAACTTTTTCTCAGGCGAAGGGGACGATCGGAGTGTAAATATCATAAATTTTCCCTTATCATATTTTCACCAGCAAGAACATGGTCCTAAACTTGCATTAAATATTAAATTTTTATTTGGGAAGGTCCTTAAATAGGCTAGGATTTTTTAAAATATTTTCCAGGTCATTAAAGAGGCGTGGATTTGTGAAAATATTTTTTTCGAGGTCCTCACAGAGGCGTGGATTTGTGAAAATATTTTTTTCGAGGTCCTCACAGAGGCGTGGATTTGTGAAAATATTTTTTTCAGGTCTTTAAAGAGGCGTGGATTTGTGAAAATATTTTTTTCAGGTCCTTAAAGAGGCGTGGATTTGTGAAAATATTTTTTTCAGGTCCTTATTTGTGAAAATAATTTTTTCAGGTCCTTAAAGAGACGTGGATTTGTGAAAATATTTTTTTCGAGGTCCTCACAGAGGCGTGGATTTGTGAAAATATTTTTTTCGAGGTCTTCACAGAGGCGTGGATTTGTGAAAATATTTTTTTCGAGGTCTTCACAGAGGCGTGGATTTGTGAAAATAATTTTTTCAGGTCCTTAAAGAGACGTGGATTTGTGAAAATATTTTTTTCAGGTCCTTAAAGAGACGTGGATTTGTGAAAATATTTTTTTCGAGGTCTTCACAGAGGCGTGGATTTGTGAAAATAATTTTTTCAGGTCCTTTCAGGCAATTTTTTTTCAAAATGCTTTACGCATATTTTGAGGTTGAAACGAAAGCTCTGACGTGTTTTAATGACTAATATTATATAGGTGTGGTATTTTTCATATATTTGTTTCATAGTTCTCCCACAGGGAAGTGGCCCCAATTGTTTTCAAGTATTGGTTATTTTTTTGTCAATATAATATTTGAAGAGTTCAATTTTCAACGAATAAATATTTAGATTTTTTTATTTGTTTTTATGAAATAAATAACACCATATATTTTCTAAGCAGTGGCGTAGCTATATATTTTATTCTCAATGGAGGGGAGGGTGATTTTTTATTCTAACAAAAGGATATTTCAAATATACATTTTAATATCATTCACATTTCCTAACAGGGATGGAATTTTTGAGAGGCTAACGCCTTATGAGGACTTTATAGAGGGCCCCCGAAATAGTGAAGTTTGTTTTTTCTTCTTCTAATTTGTTATGTCGGTATTCCAACGTATGTTTCTTGTTTTAAATATATATTCATAAAGTAAATTTCGATAACTAACATCCCTTTATAGCCCCATAGAGTTTTATATTTAAAAAAGAGTTCCTCAATTAATTGATACTACGAATTCTACCTTGAGGACCCCTGAAATATTTTTGAGGGACTTTGGTTTTAATCTTTAACTCAGCCCATTTTCGAATCTAACCAAGGGTTAGGACTCCTATCCTCCATTTTTTTAGTTGTCAAGACTTCTTAGATTATCTATATTCCCCCCATATTTTCGTTTCGTTTCCATCCACGCCTCTGCTTTTGTTGTATGTATGCCTCTTCATGTGTGAAAAGCCACAATAGTAGAAAACACAAGCACAACAACACCGTAGGAAATATATAAATTTTCACACAATTAGCCGTGAACATTTAGGTCAACGATCTAATAAAAATGGCAGCATGCTGCAACGATGGCAAAACTAAAGTGGCTGCAGAATAATCATCATCATCACAATTAGAAAAATCGGATCATTTAGCAACAGTATGTGTGATGGCTAGACAGACAGGTTTAATATAGCATATTAAATTTAAATTGTGATTTAATTGGAGCATATAATGTTTTTTATTATATTTCGGGACCTGTAGGATTTTTTGAAGTCCACAAAGAACCCTATGTTGAGATATAGAATTTACAATTATCAAAAAAAAAAAAAAAAAAACAAATACTGCTATAATTTAATGCCAGGCCAAAATAGGGAACTACAGACGGATTTGCATTCAAAGGTTTTCGAATTGGTGACAATTTCTCGTAGAATTCTCCGAAATAATATTATCCGCCAAATTTTACTATTGGTCGATATAATATTTACCTATATAATACCAACCCAAAATAAGGACCTACAGATGAATTTGCAGTTAAAGATATTATAATGTAGCCTTTTCGAATTGGTGTCAATTTCTCGTCGAATTTTTCATTTTAGGGAAATAGTGTTAATGGAAAAAATATTCTCCGCCAAATTTCACTATGGGTCACCGAACAAACGAAATCAGTAGATATAATATATACCTATATAATAGCAACCTAAAATAGGGACATGCAGGCGAATTTGTATTCAAAGGTATTATAATGTAACTTTTTCGAATTGGTGACAATTTCTTGCATAATTCTTCACTTTAGGGAAATGGTGTTAATGGAAAAAATGTTATTTTTATTAAAAAAATATATTTTTTAATTTTAAAAAAGATTTCTTTCATCATAAGTATATTTTTTCAATAATAAAAAAATTCCTTGATATTAGTGTGAAATTTGGCAATTTTGTAAATAATCCGCAGACCTTATCGCCCGATCGTTCGATGAGAGGAAATCATAGATATGTTTACATATCTTGAATACGATACGACAATAAAAATGAAATCAATAAACAAATAAATTAAAAAAAAAAATACACAAATTTAAACGATATCATGTTAAATAAACACAGATTTACACATATACATGCACGCAAAAATTATGGGTAAAAAATATTTCTGAAATTTTAATATTAAAAAACACAATATTTATTTTATAATGAAGCGTAAGATTTTTTTAGAACCCATTAAAAAAAAAAAAAAAAAAAAAGAAAAAACTCACATATTGACAATCAATGACATCATCATTTATCTGTAAAGATCCTAAAAGCTCCACCTCTATGGCACAACACCAAGTCATTCCATGAGGTTGCCTTTGCGGCTTGATGATGCCATATGAAGCCGAGTAAACGATGACAAAAGCGTTTGACCGTCACATTGTCTGGTCTTGGGAATGCTTAACTTGAGCGGGGTTTTTATTAATGAATATTAATTGGTGCGACAATGTTTGTTTGAGAATGTCATTATTATCATTTGTTGTTGTTAAAAAAATTAGAACCGGTTTTAAATTGTTTAAACTAGATATTAATAGAGCTACTACACTAGGTTTGAAAAAAATTAGATTATAATTTTTTATATATGTATGGAAAAATATGACGATTATTCTGGAAGAAAATAAAATGGTGGTATATGACTTATTATTAATTGTTTCCAATCGAAGCTAATTTTCCTCTTTAATACAGCTTTCTGGAGGCATGTCGCTAATGGTAAATGTATGTATGTATGTAATAAATCTGTACATATAATATTTTCCAATATAATTAAGCTTCAAAAAAGAGATATGCAAAGGAAATGGCTTTTTATGTCTCGTTATTAAGTGTTTTCAATCGAAGATAATTTTCGCCCTTCATACTGCTTCATAGAGAAATGACGCTAATGGAAAAATTATTCCCCATCAAATTTCACTATAGGTCTCCTAACTAAAAAATTTGCTATATACAATATTGATCACTGTAATACGAAACCAAAATAGGTGTATGCTGACGTATTTGCCTTAAAATGTGTTATAATGTAACTTTTTCCAATTGGTGCCAATAATTCTTAATTTTAGAAAAATGGTGTTAATGGAAAAAATATTATCCACCAAATTTTACTATAGGTCACCGAACAAAAGAAGTCGGTAGATTTAAAATTTCCCTAGTCCAAAATAGGGGACTGCAGTTCAATTTGCCTTTAAATGTGTTATAATGTAACTTTTCAAATTGGATAATAATTTCTCGCACAATTCTTCACTTTAGGGAAATGGTGTTAATAGAAAACATATTTTCCACAACATTTTACTATAGGTCATCTATATAATACCAACCAAAAATAGGGGTCTGCAAACGAACTTGCATTTAAAGGTATTATAATGTACATTTTTCGAATTAGCTATAGTTTCTCGCACAATACTTTACTTTAGGGAAATGGTGTTAATGGAAAGAATATTCTCCACTAAATTTTACTACAGGTCACCGAACAAAAGAAATCGGTACATATAATATTTACATATGTAATACCAACCCAAAATAGGGGTCTGCGGACGAATTTAGATTCAAAGGTATTATAATGTAACTTTTTCGAATTGGTTATCATTTCACGCACAATTCTTCACTTTAGGAAAAAGGTGTTAATGGAAAAAATATATATAAAAATATTACTATAGGTCACCGAACAAATGAAATCGGTAGATATACTACAAATAAGAGTATATAATTTGATATTGATTTTTAGGGTTCACATCGACCACTTTTCGTTTAAAAGCCAAAATCTTCCCCAATACACCATTATAGGGGGATGATTTCAAGGGGGAAAATATTGTCCATTATATTCCACTATAGGTCACCGAACAAACTAAATCGGTAGCTATAATATTTACCACTCAAATATTCAATCAAATAAGGATAATTTTAATTTTGGGTTAACTTGAACTCTTTTCGATTAAAAGCCAAAATCTTGCTCAATATTCCCCTTTGGGGGAATGGTGTCAAGGGGTAAAATATTCAATATGGAAATCTTATATAGGTCACCGAACAAATAAAAACGGTAGTTATACTATTCAACTGTCAAAAGTCCACCCAAATGAGGCCATTTAATGTTTCGATTAATAGTCAAAATCTTCCTCAATACTCCGTTGCAGGGGGACGATATCAAGGGGGAAAATATTCTCCATCAAATTCCACTATAGGTCACCGAACAAAACAAATCGGTAGTTATAATATTTAACAATAAAATGCCTGATTTAATGTGGCCATATGAAAATCATTACCTTTACTATTAAACTTCCCAAGTAAATAAATAACTTGTAATTGATTTATGTATATTTACATATTTTACAATGTCAACCTTATATATAAACCTACAAATATACCAAATATAGATACAAAATGTAAATTTATCACACAAATTGCCCATAAAACAAATAACACAAAACGGAAATATAAATTTGAGACTCAGTTTCATTTTTGGTCATTTTGGCTATTTGACAATGTAATTTACATAGAAATAAATAACAGGTTAATAAATAATTTTAAATGGACTCTAATATTGATAATAAAAATTATTAAAAAATATTATTTCCAAAAAAATGATTATTTCTTTTTTAAGAAAATTTTTATTTAAAGTCCAACATGAGACTTTATATGTCCGACAAAGTCATTGAGCTTTTAAAATGGTGTGACAGGCGGGGGCTATGTGTCATGCGATGGATGGTAGGGGGTAGGGTAAGGTAGAATAAACTCAAATCAACTGAAATTGAAGGTCAAATAAATAAAAAAAAAATGATAATATCTAATCCATAAAACGCACACACACACACAATCATAGCTGAATGACACGACAAACTTAGTTCGAAAAATAAAACAAGAATTGAAAAGTGGAGGAGAAAAAAATGAGAGCAGCAGAATTTTGTTTGGGCCTTAAATAGTTTATTTAAAGATTTTTTTGTTTATTTTATAAAAAACGTGTTTATCTGTTTCTTCGTTCGCCTCTAATTTCTCATGTTTTATTTAAGACGCCTACACAAAATAAAAAATTTTGTTCCGCCTAAAGCATCATTTGGGCTCACGTTTTACTGCCTAAGGGAAAATCTGCTCTAACATCAGATGTATGAATGAAGTCGTTGTTTTTGTCTGTTTGTCAAGGCCAATAGGGTCACCTCACTACGTTTTAGGCATATTAGCTTGTAGCTTGTTTCATGGCTATGAACTAAAACCAAAACTCAAACAAGAAATGCTTGTAATGAAAAAAAAAAGTTCAGGGCCATTGGTCACTGGAGATTACAAGAAGTTGTAACCAACCTTAGTAATTGGCCATGAATTTTTAATTATTTTTTGGGTAGGGTTTTTTTTGAAAAAGGTTTAAATTTGACAGATGACTTCATCTCCATGAAAAATATTGGCTAAGAGTAACAAATATTGGTATTGAAAAATTATTAATAATTTCAAAAATAATTTTTGCTCCATCTAGAGTCACATTTGACCCCCAAAATTGTATTCTACTGAAAAGTTGTTAATGGCAAAAATATTCTACATCAAAATTCACTATAGGTTGCTGAAGAAATGAAATCGGTATATAATATATATCATTCAATTATCATAAGAAATTCAGAACATAGTATAAAAGATCGGTATTTTTGGGGTCCTTGACATAGCTCATTTCAAAAAAGGCAAAATTTCAGCAAAATATTACATTTTATGTGGAAGCTATTAATGGAAAAAAATATTATCCATCAACATTTATTATAGGTCACCGAACAGCCGACATCGGTATATTTAATATATATCGTGCAAACATACACCTCAATTTAGATATTCTCAGAAAAAAGTTGGGTTTTCAGCTACCTGAATTTTGGAGGACGGCGGTTAATTTCCGAACAAATCAAATCGGTAGAATTGTGTATATTATAGGAATACCTACTCCAAATGGGAAACATAAAAAATATTGCATTATAGGCTACATTTCGCAATTGAGGTCAATATTTCCTCTAAGGCTGCATTTCGGAGAGAGAGGTCAATGTTAAAAATATTCTCCATCAAATTTCACTATGGGTCACCGAACAAATGTAATCGGTAGGCACAATATATTTCAATCCAATATTCAAATATTTTCGGATATTTAAAAAAAAATAATAATTTTTAGGGTTATTTTTGTACCTTCTTCGAAATGGAGCAATTTGGCCCCCAATACTACATTTTAAATGAATGGCACCAATGGAAAAATTTTTCTTCATCGAATTTCACTATAGGTCACCGACCAAGAGAAATCTCTACATATATTATATATATCAGAATAATCTCCGGGTCAATATTAATATTCAAAGGAAAATCATTTTTATATTTCATTTTGAAGTTCTCTCAAACTGAAGCCAATTTTCCCCTAAATCTTACACATTAGGCGCATGGTGTTAATGGAAAAAATATTCTCCATCAAATTTCACTATAGGTCACCGAACAAATAAAATCGGTAGGTACAATATATATTAATAAAATATTCAAAAATATTGGCAAATTTCAAGGAAAAAATATTTTTAGGTTTAATTTCGAATTTTCTACCAAATGGAGAAATTTGGAGCATAATACTGCTTTTTTGAGGGACTGTGTCAATGGAAAAAATATTCTCCATCAAATTTCACTATAGGTCACCCACCAAGAGAAATCTGTTTATATAATGTATATCAGAATAATCTCCGGGTCAATATTGATATTCAACGGAAAATAATTTTTTGTACTATATATGTTGTAGTTCTCTCAAACTGAGGCCAATTTTCCCCTATATATTGCATTTTAAGTGAATTGTGCCAATGGAAAAATTGTTCTCCATCGAGTTTCACTATACGTCACCGACCAAGAGAAATCTGTATACATAATATGTATCAAAATAATCTCCGGGTCAATATTGATATTCACCGGAAATTATGTTTTATACTTCATTTTGTAGTACCCCTAAACGTTAGCCAATTTTTCCCAAAGTACTTCATTTTAGGGGGACGATGTTAATGGAAAAAATACTCTCTATCAAATTACACTATGGGTCACCGAAAAGATGAAATCGGTAGGTACAATATATACTTATTAAATATAATCATCAAATATAACTTTAACTGAAGAATTGGGGTTCCAGGTTAATTTCGTACCTTTTACGAATTATGTCGAAAATTCACCACTACCACTGTATTTTATGGAATTGTGGCAAATGGAGAAAAAATATTCTCCATCGAATTTCAGTATAGGTCAACGAACATAAGAAATCGGTATATATAGTATTTATCATAAAAATATCCTCCTCAATATGTATATACCTTTGTAAAATATATATATTTTTTTAATTCCTATCGAATTAAAGTCAATGTTTTCACCAGCAATACATTTTTGGGGGATGCTGGTTATTGAAAAAAAATTCTCCATCAAATTTCACTATAGGTCACCGAACAGAGGATATCGGTAGGCACAATATATACCTATTAAAAATATTCATCCAATAAGACATTAATTGGTTTTATGGTCTGTTTAGCACCTTTCACGAATTATCTTCAAAACTCACCACTACTACTACATTTTTGGGGGAAGTGACTAATGGAAGAAATATTCCTCATCGAATTTCACTAGTCACCGAAGAAATTAAATCGATACATTTAATATATACCACTTAAATATAACCACCAAATATGACATACATTAAATAAATGGGTTTGAAGGTTTATATTGCATCTTTGACGGGTTATGACTAAAATCTACCCTTCCACTGCATTTTTGAGGGATGGAACTAAGGGAAAAAATATTCCTCATCGAATTCCACTATTGGTCACCGAACAAAAGAAATCTGTAGGGATAATATATACTAGTCAAATATAAATACCAACAAGGACATAATAAAAAAAAACAAATTCAAAGATAATTTCGTAGTTCTTCGAGTCGTGGTCAATTTCATCCGCAATACTTCATTTTATGAGGATGGTGCCAATGGAAAAAATATTCCTCATCGAATTTCACTATGGGGCACCAAGGAAATGAAATCCGTAGATGTAATATATATCAATAAAATTTTATCATCAAATATGACATAAATTAAAGAAATTGGGGTTTGACGAATTATGACTAAATTCACCCATTCCATTGCATTTTTGAGGGAAAAATATTCCTCATCGAATTCCACTATGGGTCACCGAATAAATGAAACCGATGTATGTTATATAAACCCCTCAAATATAACCACCAAATTGGACATATATTGGAAAAATTGTAGTTCAAGGTCCATCTTGCACTTTTTCGAATTCCGGTCAAATTCTCTTCCAACATTTCTCTTCCGACATTTTTGTGGGATGTGGCTAATGGAAAATATATTCCTTAACCAATTTCACTAGGGATCACCAAAGAAAGTGAATCGATATATGTAATATATACCACTCAAATGTAACCTCCAAATTGAACATATTTGGAAGAATGTGTAAGAAAAAATTAATTTCGTATGATTTTTTTAATCCTACCCACCACCCTCATATTTAAACCTTGGTCTCTATAAAAAAAATCTATTGAATACTAAGTTATTCACAGGCACCCAACTATACATATCACCTCATATGAAGGCTGAGATTCCTACAGATAGATTGACAGACTGACTACTAAACAATGCTGCTTATTTTTTTATTTGTGTGTGTGTGTTTGGTTTTTTTTAAATTTTTTACTTTATATTTTTTTCACATTAATAATGTCAAGTACATCTCCTTCCTCTCTTGCATAAAAATGCCACGAAAATGATTCATTGTTAAAATATTTCCTTTTAAAGAATTTGACTGATCTTAGGATGAAAAAAAATAAATATGTGTAGAAAAAAATGCATAAAAAAATCGAAATAAAAAATTTCAATTAAAATTGCCTGTGTGAGTCACTTTTTGTTTATAAAAAAAAAACAATTATTTTCTTGTTTCTTTTTTCGTTATTGCATTTTTTCCAATGAAAGAATAATAAAAAATAAATTCAATTATATTGATTATATGGCCTCCTCATAATCGTTGGACGTTAGGTTAGCAAAGAGCCAGCAGGGCGGCCAATTATTATTATCATCAACCGGCTGTAGGATGGTGACAGACAGAAGCAGAATAGCTTTGATCTTTAGTGATGTATGTATGCATATATAAATTTTTTGTTTTTAAAAAATCAGCAGGCGCTTAGAATTCAAGACAGATATCACCAGATGATAATGATGATTATTTTGGAATCCCTGGCATTTTTTATTGCTATTTAATATTTTTATTATTACTAAAAAGGGAAGTAATTCGTTTAGTTTTTTTTCTAGAATCTATATTTAGTACACCCTAGTGAAACTAGAGACTAAGTGTTTTTATAATTATCAGAGATAGTTATTGAGAGGCTATAGATGATCAAATAAAGATTTTGAGGGTATAGATTTATTATTTTTACTTACGTAAATTTAATTTTAAAAATATTAATGGGAGACTTACCTAAAAAGAGATGAAAAAAAGTCAAAAAAATTATTAATTAATTATTTAAAAAATTATATATATATATATATATATATATATATTCAATGGAAACTCATCAAAAACAGCACCGCGATAAAATGTAAATCCTGTTTTGCAACCAATATTTTATTAGTAAATATTATGGTTACAGATTTTTTCAGGTTTGTGACCCATAGTGAAATTTGATGGAGAATATTTTTCCCATTAAAACTAACCCTCTAATTGAAGTACAGTGGGACAATCTGACCTCCAATTACAAAAAAAAAATAATAATAATTCAATAAATTACACTCAAAAAATTACACATTTTTTGAAGCGATATTTTATTGAAATATATAAAATTTAAAATTTTCTTCTGGTCGGTGACCCATAGTGAAATTTGATCGAGAATATTTTTTCTATTAACATCACCCTACAAACATGAGGTTTTGTGGGCAAATTTGTTCTATATTCCATAAAAAAGGCTCTATTTCGTAAAAAAGAATTTATGTTTATATACTCGAACTCTAACGGATATTTCACGGATATTTATGTACCGATTTCTTCTGTCGGTGGCCCATAGTGAAATTTGTTGGAGAATATTTTTCCATTATCATCAACCATCTAAATTGAAGTACTGTGGGTCAATTTGGCATCCCAACACTAAAATCAAAAATGACGCCCATAACTTTAAAAACTATGTTTGAAACCGCTACTTCATTGAAATATTCTATGTATACCTATTTCTTCTGGTCAGTCACCCATAGTGAAATTTCATAAAAAATATTTTCTCCATTTATGTCAACCTGCTAAAATTTAGTTTTGTGGGTAAAGTTGTTCTAAATTAAAAAAATGCACAAAAAAAAAAACATTTATTAGAAAAGCCTATATTTCGCTAATATATTTGTCATCTACCGATGATCTTTTGTTCGGTGACCCATAGTGAAATTTGATGGAGAATATTTTTCCCATTAACAACAAACCTCTAATTTGAAGTACAGTGGGACAATTTGACCTCCAATTACAAACATTTTAATTTACACTCAAAAACACATTTTTTGAAGCGACATTATATTGAAATATGTAAAACATACGAAATTCTTCTGGTCGGTGACCCACAGTGAAATTTGATGGATAAAATTTTTCTTCCATTGGTGTCAACCTACAAAAATGAGGTTTTGTGGGCAAATTTGTTCAATATTCCAATAAAAATGACTTTATTTCCAAAAAATAATTAATTTTTTATATACTCGACTATTAACCGATATTTCTGAGATATTTATTTAATCTAACGATTTCTTCTGTTCGGTGACCCATAGTGAAATTTGATGGAGATTAGTTTTTCCATTAACATCAACCCTCTAAATTGAAGTACAGTGGGACAATTTGGCATCCCATCACTAAAACAAATTAAAATTACGCTTATGACTTTAAGAACTAATTTTAGAACCGTTACTTCGTGGAAATATTCAATATATAGCGATTTCTTCTGGTCGGTGATCCATAGTGAAATTTGATCTAGAACATTTGTCACCTTGATAGCACCCATCTAGAATTAAATCTAATATCAAAATTTGTTCCAAAGTAAAAAATTACCAAAATATACAAAACTATATAGATTAAAAAACGCACGAGTTAATATTTTTTCAATATCTATCTATATTTGAGCTGATTTGAACAGTTAAATATTATATCTATAGAATTCCTCTATTCGGTGACCCATAGTGAAATTTGGTGGAGAATATTTGTCCCTTTTATATCAACCTTATAAAATTAAATCTAATATCGATATTTGTTCAAATTCAAAAATGCCCAAAAAACCGCAAACTATATAATTTTTATTTTTTTATTTGTATTTTTAAAATTTGGTATACAATTTTACTGTTATATATTATATATACCGATTTCATTTATTCTCGAACACATAGTGAAATTTTGTTTAGAATATTTATTTTATTGATACCAATGCTCTGAAATAAAGTTTTATGGGTAAAATTTGCTAAAAATTCAAAAACGTCCAAATAAGCTCATATATATCATTCTTTTCATCTGTATGTACATTTGAGCCGATTTTAATTGTTATGTACTATATTTACCGATATTTTTCTGTTCGGTAGCCCATAATGAAATTTGATGGAGAATATTTATCAACCTCCTAAAATTGAATCTAATATCGAAATTTGTTCAAATTAAAAAATGCCCAAAATATCCAAAACTATATAATTTTGTTATTTTTATTTTTTTACATTTTGATATTAACATTTTACTGTTATGTATTATATATACCGATTTCACTTATTCTGGAACCTATAGTGAAATTTTGTGTAGAATATTTCTTTCATTGATACCAAAGCTCTAAAATACAGTTTTATGAGTAAATTTGCTCAAAAGTTAAAAACGTCCAATTAAGCTCTTATATATCACTAATTTCATCTGTGTCTATATTTGAACCGATTTTAACTGTTAATTATTATATTTACATATATCTTTTGATCGGTGACCCTTAATGAAATTTGGTGTAGAGTATTTCTTCACTTGATACCAACCTCCTAGGATTAAATCTAATATCGAAATTTATTCAAATTCAAAAATGCCCCAAATATCCCAAACTATATAATTTTTTATTTTTATTTTTTTACAAATTGCTATCTAAATTTTACTGTTATATATTATATATACCGATTTCATTTATTCTGACACCCATAGTGCGATTGTGTATAGAATCTTTCTTCCATTGCTACCAAAGCTCTGAGATAAAGTTTTATGGTTAAATTTTTTTTAAGCTCCTATATATATCATTCTTTTCATCTGTATTTATATTTGAACCGATTTTAATTGTTAAGTATTATATTTACCGATTTTTTCTGTTCGGTGACCCATAGTGAAATTTGGTGTAGAATATTTCTTCCATAGAAATTAAATTTCTAAAGTGACGTTCAAACGCCAAAATTGCTCAGATTTCCGAAACGATCAAAATAACCTCTAAAATCCAATTTTTTTTTCTTTACCCAAATTGTTAATTATTTTCAATCGTTATATATTATATCTATCGATTTCTTTTGTTCAGTGACCCATAGTTAAATTTTGAGTAGAATATTTTTTCCCTTGATACCACATTTCTAACATCAAGTTGTATGGGTAAATTTGGTTAAAATTCAAAAACGCCCTTTAAAAAATTCAAATTTTTAAATCCAAATTAATATTGATAATTTACCGTTATATATTATTTTTAGTGATTTCTTTTGTGCAGTGACCCCTACTGAAATTTTATGTAGAATATATTTTCCTTTAACCTCTCCTTCCTACAATCAGATTTTGTGGTTCGAATTGACATACACTCAAAAATGTCCAACAAATTCGTTGACATATTTTAAATACTTTTTGATGATGATTTTTTATTAGTATATAATAAATTGTTAATTATTTTTAAATATTATATATTATATCTATCGATTTCTTTTGTTCGGTGACCCATAGTGAAATGTCGTGTAGAATACATTTTCCTTTGATAACACCCTTCTAAAATAAAGTTGTATGGCTAAATTTGACCAAAATTAAAAACATCCAAAACTAAAAAAAAAAAATACTTTTCCAATGATACCGATATCTTTTGTTATAATCGGTATTTGAAATAAATAACTAATGTGGATCCAAAGTCAAGGACCTCTTAGGTTCAATGACCTAATACCCCAAAGTTATTATCCCTTTGGATCAATAGCCAACATTCCCTTTTTTAAAACATTGGATAATATTTTTTTATTCTTTTTAAATTTTGCAAACAAGAATTGCAATTCTAAAACATCTGAATTTTTTCCCCTAAGGCTCGCTGAGCCGCTTTATATTACAACATAGTAATACAAAAACAACAGCAGTAAAACTACTGGAAAAATAAAATCTCCATCATATTGTTCTCTCTCCTAATAGTGGCTAAAGTGAAGGTGGTGTAGGTCGGGCGGCACCCACCTCCTAAGAGCCACAGTAGATTTTTCTGTTGTCATGTGCAGTATCTGTTTTTTTTGCTTCGGTTGCAACAATTTTACAAAACTGCCACTTAGTGTTGTGCAACCAACAAAATGTTGCATTGTAATTGCTGTTCGGCCAGACCATTCGCCTTGGTGTGCTTTTTGTGTTACATGAGAACGAACAGTGAGCTGTGATTTCCCAATTCTCTCTCTTTGGGAGGCATTTCAATTTATGGCGACTGGGAACGAACTCTAGACAAGTGGTGGGAGAAGGGGAAGTCAGTCAACAAATTGGCCAAAGGCAATTTTTGGCTGGCTAGCTAGCAAGCTGACTGGCTGGTTAGCTCTTTGGTTGGTTAATCAACTGCGATAATGGATTTTTGAAAAGGATTTCAATGTTAACCAGGGTGTTGGAGGAAAGAAAAAAAATAATAAAACCAAAATTTCGGTGGGATGACGAGCGGTCTCTTTTGTTAAAGGTTAAATTGTTAGTTAAGCAAAGCCAAGAATCATTAATTTAAGGTGTTTCCTTTCGAAATGAAGATATGGTCTTTCAATGGCATGAACTTTATCGAAAACAAAGTGTCAATGGAGTTAATGGTTTGAAAGAAAGACAAAAAAGGAAAATTGGGGAAAAATTGAAAAAAAAACTAGACACCTCTTTGACCCTGTCCCTGCCCCATAATTTTTCCATAAAATAAATAAACCATTAATACAAATTTTAATGTCATCCAAGACCCTCAAGACGCGAGATGCGGGATTTTTGTTCTTTCCTTTTGTTTATCTGTGGTCCATCATCATTTCCTTTTGTAAATATGTTTTTCTTTTCCTCATCATTCTTTTCCTCATAACGACAACAACAACAGAAAGAGAAATGATGTATTATAATGTCATAATTGTAATATGACAATATGATACAGACAATGACATCTTTTATATAAACACACACTCTGCAATGTTTGTGACCATTATTCAATGTCAAACCGACCGACCGATAATGGAACATTAAGTGATTAGTTTACACAAAAACGTCAATGTTCCGCCGACATCAATTACTCGATTGGCATCTGTGCAAAACAAAAATTTTAAGAGGCTGCTGAAAAAATATTTTTAAAAAATCCACGCCTTATGTAGGCTGCTGAAACAATATTTCTAAAAGTCATGGACGTGAAAATTAAAAAAAATTAACTAGCGAAGACACAAACCGAAACAGTTATATTGATCCGTAAAAACACAATAGTGTGAAGTTAAAAACGAATTATAACAATGAAACAGGGAGGGATAGGCTCATATGGTACCATTGAAAAGCCCACAGGGAGTACTTTGGGGAAAAATTATACCCATATCATTTCATATTGGAAATTTTGAAAAAAAAATAATTTTCCATTTTTTATAGAATTATCTGGGAGGGATAGGTTCACAGTGAATACTTTACGAAAAAGTCCACAGTGAATACTTTACGAAAAAATTATACCCAGATCATTTTATATCGGAAATTTTGAGTCCTTTACGAAAAAAATTATACCCAGATCACTTCATATCGGAAATTTTGAAAAAAAAAATAATTTTCCATTTTTTATAGAATTATCAACGAATGCCACAGAGCAAAATCTGGGAGGTATAGGTCCATATGGAAGGAACCATTGGAAAGCCCACGAAGGGTATTTTAATATACTCAGGACATTTCATATAGGAAATTTTGAAAAAAATAATTTTCCATTATTTTTTTTTTCAAGTAATTATCAACGAATGCCACTCTGCTGAATCTGGGAGGGATAGGTCCATATGGGAGGTACCATTGGAAAGCATACGAAGGGCAAATTTAGCAAATTTTGAAAAAAATAATTTTTATTATTTTTTTTGAAGTAATTATCAATGAATGCCACTGTGCAAAATCTGGGAGGGATAGGTCCATATGGAAGGTACTCTAAGAAAAAACCAGTGAGCGGATCAGTATAGTCGGGCTGGGCCGACCATATGTTACCCAATACAACTTCCACGAACATCTAACTTTCTGTGGTTCTATATTTTGAGCTTGGGCAATATTTCGGGACACTTGCACTCTCTTGACCGACTAGAGGTCAATAAATATTACTAATATTCAGTACTGCCCTTCTAATTACTTTTCCAGATTCCCTTCACCTTGGGTTGTGCTGTGATGTTCGGCTTTCAATTGTGGTCTATAGATCGACTCGAAAAAAAAAACAAACTGAAATAAGTTTTCATCCCAATATTAGTATCTGATCATCACCAATAATTATTGGCGTCGTTCTTGATCCAACTTAGATCCTCAAGGAAAATTTCAGAGCGATCAGCGCTATATTTCCGCCGTTAATATCCGTAAATATGTAAGTGTAACTCCCCCCACATCCCAGTACATAAGGCAATATAATTGCTATCAATGATATACTATCAAGTTCTCGGGTCTATATCCTTCAGAGGTAAATATATATGCCATAGAATAAAAATTTAGTAATTTTTCACACATAAGTCAGGGTCCATTTGACCCCCGCTAAATATTGACCGATCTTTATTAAAACCGGCATGCTTATTCTTTGGTCCAATCCCCTTCTCCATGTAAAAATTCGATGTTTGGACCATAATTGCGGCCTCTGGAGCGACCAGAAAATCAGACAAAAATAAAGTTTTTGGTCCATCTCACCCCTTTAATATTAACCGATCTTTCCAAAAAAGCAATACGAGTCTTCATTGGCCAAAACCCATTCTACATGCAAAATTTCGTGAAGATTGGTCCATAACTGTGTCCTGTTTACAAATTATAATGGACAGACGGACGGACGGACACACATGTCTAGATCTACTCAGATAGTCGAGATATGACGATGGGTATATTTAAAGATAGGTCTAGGACCAATATTTCGCGGCGTTACAAACTTTTGGGGCTGCACAAAGCTATAATACCCTGACAACATAGTTGTGTAGGGTATAAAAGGTGTAAAAATTACGGCGCTTGAATTTGTTGCAGTTTTTTTATCTCACCCCGTAGGTGGGTAAGAAAATATTTTTTAAAATATACCTATATAAGACGTGGATATATAGGTGGGTAAAAGAAAATATTTAAAAAAAAAATTACGTTTTCCCTAAAAGCAAAATTCACAACGCTTTTTGCAAGTCCTTCTTTAATATTCCTTACTTGTATGCCTTTACTACACATTCCAGGCTGCCATCCGCTTGGGCGGGAAGAAGTGCAGTGGCCATTAGCACCAACGAAAAACAAAAAGTTATAAATATTTTATTACATACTACAAAAGGACTCTAAGGGCTATGATGTTATATTCCACATTATTCCCGGATAGGTATGTTGGCAAATTGCCCTGCTACTGCTACCTCATATTTTATTCTCAAAGATGTCTGGGTTTCATGCAATCATCTAAAACAAGTGGCATTTCCAACGTCTTGCCATGTCAGACAAAAAAAAAAACGAATGCGCACTCTCTTCCCAGAGATACACATCATCTCACTGACACTTCTGCCACTTTTTAATATCTTGCAGATACATTTATGGCTGGCAGGAAATTTTCAAGTACTTTAAATCTACAAGTGAAACAATTAAGTCTTTTCTTTTGCTTGCCGAATAAACAATGAAAATATGTTTTCTTTTTTTTTTTAATTATAAATCTTTTTTCTTTACACTACAAGATTTTCACACCACATGAATTTTCAATTTAAATTCAATGTTATTGGAGGAGAAAAAACCAAAACAAAAATATTGAAATAAAACCAAAATATCATTGTAAACTTTTCATGGTCATGATCAGCAGATCAGGGTATTGTAATACATTTTGTATTTGAAAATATAAAATTGAGTGGTTGGACAAAACAAAATACTGAAAATACCGGTTTGAAAAAATGTCGCCATTTCAAAGAATTAATTCTGAAAATGATTACAAAATATTTTTCTTTGTATGAGGGTAATATGTGTGTGTGCGTGTGTGACAAAGCCCAGGTACATATAAAACCACATGCTCCACAAACCATACAGCAAATCCATGCCATGTTCGAAGTGGCAAAAATTACGTCATATTTTTGCTGTTGCCTTTCAAACCCAACTAGATTTAAAAATAACAGAAATCTATAAGACTTACATTTTTTACAAAATATTTTTTCAAGGCGTGGATTTAAAAAATGTCGAACCTATAAAAGGCGCGAATTTTTAAAAATATTTTATCTCGAACCCATATTCTCGATTTTATAAGGCGTGGATTTTTTTAAAGTATTTTTTCTCGAACCTATAGAAGGCGTGGATTTTTTTAAAGTATTTTTTCTCGAACCTATAGAAGGCGTGGATTTTTTTAAAGTATTTTTTCTCGAACCTATAGAAGGCGTGGATTTTTTTAAGTATTTTTTTCTCGAACCTATATAAGGCGCGAATTTTTTAAAGTATTTTTTTCTCGAACCTATATAAGGTGTGGATTTTTTTAAAGTATTTTTTCTCGAACCTATATAAGGTGTGGATTTTTTTAAAGTATTTTTTCTCGAACCTATAGAAGGTGGGTAGAAGGGTTAAGAAGGTGCAAACATCGCGAAATATTGCCCAAGCTCGAATATAGAACCACAGAAAGATAGATTTTCTTGGAATTTGTGTAGGGTATCATATGGTCGGCCACGCCCGACTATACTGCTCCGCTCACTGGTTTTAATTATTTTTTCCAACCACTTATATATGGCGTAGATTTTTTTTAAATATTTTTTCTAACCACCTATATAAGGCGTCGATTTCTTATAAATAAATACACACCGATTTTTTATAAATTTCTTGAATTTCTGACCTTTGTACTTCCGATTTTCAGAAATTTCTATTCCCATTACAAACAATTTAAATAAAAAACACTTAAATTTTCCGATATATAAAAATAAAACTACAACAACATGTGCCCACTTTCCTCATTATATACTAAAAATAGTAGTGAAATATCAAGTGAGTGAGGCAAGGCAATGAATGGGCACACTCACTTTGAAAGCGCCAACATTGGCACCTCGTTTCGAATAGTGGCGGAGCAGCAGCTACTGCCGGCTGCATCACACCTACATTGCAAACCACCATCATGCAGCAGAGACAACGGCAACCACGACATCAAACTGCCATGGTACAATGTTCACACATTTCGGTTTTTGTTGTTGTTGTAATTTTCTAAAATTTTCTTTCTTTTTGACCGAATTGTTGTTTTTGTTGTTGCTGTCAATTTTTTTTAACCCAATTTAATTTGATGTCGCCGTGATTTGGTAGTTTGTCGTCGTCTTCTTCTTCTTTTAGTGTGTTTTTTTTTTTAGAAATTTTGTGAGATGCCGTACCCTCCCCCACCCCTCATCACTCTCTTCCTCTTTATGTTCCAAATTTAAAATTTTCTTTGGGTCAAATGAAAATTCTCCCTTCTTATTCTTCATCATTACGTCTTAAGCAATACTAATTGGTTCGGACAAAATGGAAAATCGTAGCTATTTTTAATATTTTTTTCGGGATCATTGTTGCTGTTTTTGACCCATATTTTATTTTGTTGTTTGGTGGTACTTACGTTGGATCCGGTGTTCCTTCAGCCTCACATTCGATAATAAACGGTTTGTCACTTTCCTTTGTGGCCTGGGCGACTTTGAAGAGCAACTCATCTGTGGGTGGCTGTTTAATAATGCGGGGAGGTGAATTGACTGTAAAGAAAACAAAATATTGAAGGGGAAATTAGAAACAAATTTTGAATATTAAAAAAATTAATTTGACATAAATTTTAAAAATATTCTTTTCAAGGCCTATATAAGGCGTGACAGAGAATTGCCCACATCCTACAAACTGCAGCAAAAGCAACACTTGGGTACCAAAAACCACCCATCAAGAAATCCGTGGTACGATCAGGAGTATCGTAATGCTACTGATATGAAAAAAGGAGCGTATAGGGCAAACCTGCGGACAGTAGCGACACGTAATGCGAAGGAGAACTATCGGGAGAAAAGGAGAGAGGAAGGAAAAAAGAAGAAATAGCAAAAAAAAAAAACGTGAGCTTGAGCAAATCGAGATGTACAGGAGTCAGAATGAAGTCCGAAAATTTTACCATCGAGTAAAACATCAAACCGAAGGCTTTGATGCAGGCACATTCTCCTGTAGAGATAAAGAAGAAAACCTGGTGACAGATACAGACAGCGTGCTGAGGATCTGGAAGGAGTATATTGAAAAACTTCTGGTATCAAATAGTGGCGGTGAATTGGATACCCCAGAACCAATAATAAATGACGGTATAGAGTTTATACCACCTAGCCAAGATGAAGTCAGAATAGCAATCAATCAAAAGCAGCAGGAGCCAATGGGCTACCAGCCGAACAATTCAAGACTGGTGGTCAGATGCTGGTAAGGAGCATGCACCAGCTGATTAGTACAATTTGGCTAGAGGAATGGATGCCCAATGATTGAAACCTCAGCATGTGTCCCGTGCACAAAAGAGACGATATGTGCAAACTATAGAGGAATAAGTATCCTTCCCATCGCATATAAACTGCTATCCAGCGTGCTGTGTGAACGACTGAAGCCAATGGTGAATGACATTATTGGATCATACCAATGTGGCTTTAGACCTGGCAAATCCACCATTGAACAGATTTTCACTCTGCGCCAAATCCTAGAAAAAAAAATCAACACATTCCAAAATCAACGCATTCGACAGCCCTATCCGTTCAGAGGTGTATAAAGCCATGTCTGCGTTTGGCATTCCTGTCGAAAATTAATACGGCTATGCAGGATAACTTTAACAGGCACAAGATCAGCAGTTAAAGTCGGAAAGGACGTCTAGGAGGCCTTTAATACCGAACAAGGATTCAGACAAGCTGATAGTTTGTCGTGTGACATTTTTAACATCCTGGTGAAAGGGTCATACGAGAGGCAAAAGTGAACAGAAATGGTACTCTCTGTACACCAAACAACACATGTTATTCGCCTACGCCGATGACATCGACATAATGGGTCGACCATTGAGAGCGATAACAGCCACCTTAGAACAAATTGAGAAGGAGTCTGCCATGTGTTGCTAGAAAGGGTCATACGAGAGGCAAAAGTGAACAGAAATGGTACTCTCTGTACACCAAACAACACATGTTATTCGCCTACGCCGATGACATCGACATAATGGGTCGACCATTGAGAGCGATAACAGCCACCTTAGAACAAATTGAGAAGGAGTCTGCCATGTGTTGCTAGAAAGGGTCATACGAGAGGCAAAAGTGAACAGAAATGGTACTCTCTGTACACCAAACAACACATGTTATTCGCCTACGCCGATGACATCGACATAATGGGTCGACCATTGAGAGCGATAACAGCCATGTTAGAACAAATTGAGAAGGAGTCTGCCAAAGTGGGTCTGCTGGCAGTAAACGGCGAGAAGACCAAGCTGATGGTATCAATGCGCAAAACGTCCAGTAGACTCGGACCAACAGTGGAACTTGAGAACTACAGCTTCGAGGTAGTTAAAGATTTCATATATACCTTGGTACCGCCATAAACAAAACGAATGACATCTGTTTTGAAATTCGGAGAAGAATAGTGATGGCCAACCGATGCTACTATGATCTGAGCAAACAACTCAAAAGCAAGGCCACCTCCCCGCCAGACCAAACTCACACTCTACAAGACGCTGATACTACCCGTGCTGTTATATGGATTTGAAGCATGTGCTGTTATATGGATTTGAAGCTCTTGGAGTGTCTTTGAGAGAAAAATTCTCCGAAAGATCTATGGGCCGATCTTCGTCGTTGACGGTGAATATGTCGAATGAAATATTTTTTTCCACAGCCTATATAAAGCGTGAATATTTAAAAATATATTTTTGCAGAGCCTATACAAGGCGTGGATTTTTAAAATTAATTTTTTCCAGAGCCTATATAAGGCGTGGATTTTTAAATTTAATTTTTTCCAGAGCCTATATAAGGCGTGGATTTTTAAAATTAATTTTTTCCAGAGCCTATATAAGGCGTGGATTTTTAAAATTAATTTTTTCCAGAGCCTATATAAGGCGTGGATTTTTAAAATTAATTTTTTCCAGAGCCTATATAAGGCGTGGATTTTTAAAAGTTAATTTTTTCCAGAGCCTATATAAGGCGTGGATTTTTAAAATTTATTTTTTCCAGAGCCTATATAAGGCGTGAATTTGATGAAAATAAATCTAATTGATTTGGATGTCATTAATTCTCTCTTCATACGAAAATAATTGAAGAGGATTTAATCCAAACACGTGCCAGGACGTGCTGCTACGTTAGATGAACGCAAGGCAGGGGTAAAAAAAGGGCACACTAATGGCATTAAATATCTTAAAGGATTAAATCATCATTTTGGTAGAAGAAATGAAAAAAAAAACATATTCCGACAGATTAAAGGATTTCAGGAATAAAGTTCCAGGGCTGAGAACTTTAGGTTCAAGTTCTGCATGATTGTCGTCAAGCAAAAAAGTTTTGTTTTTTTTCTTTGTTTGACAACTGAATGTAATTAAATTATAAGACTTAAAAAGAGCAAAGAGCAAGAAGAAGGAAGTTTATGTTACAATAGGTTGGCTGTGCCATGTTCGATGGCAACAAAAGGCAAACAACAAATCATTTACTGTCTTCTACAACAAAGTTAGGTTTAAGAATATTTCCGGCTATCTCTCTCCTATCTCCTTTATCCTCTGCTCTCTGAACTGAACCATTGAACTTGAAAGGATAAACTTCAAAATGTTGTCGTGTTGTAAATGTTTAATTTTCTATAAACCATCTACAGAGATACAACAGTTTGCAGAAGTTGTTAGTAGTTGGATAAGACAAATGCCAAAAACAACAACAATTTTCATGTGTGGATTTCTTTCAAAAGTCAAACATGTACTTTGTGGCAAATAACAATTTATTTGAGAAAACTACAAACAGAGTGTGGGACAAAATGGCTAGGGAGGGGTCTTGGATAAATTTTAATTATTAAAACCGACTAAATAAACCACACACACACATGTACATATGTGTGTTTATATGTATGTGCAGTGTTATTGTTCAACACAATGTGTTTGAGAAAAAACAAAATACAAAATTCATGTCAATTAAATGAAAGTTGTTTCAAATCAATTATGCATTTGAATTTTTTATTCAATTTTCTTAGTGTGTTGCACAAAAACAATGAAAGACTAAAATTGGATTTTTTAAAAATATTTTTTTCCCAAACCTACTAAGACGTGGATTTTTAAAACTATTAAAGAAAATATTAAAAAAAATTCACACCTTACATAGGTTCGAGAAAAACATATTTTTAAAAAATCCACGCCTTATATAGATGGGTAAAAAATATTTAAAAAGCCAGTAAGGAAAGTAGTAAAGTCGGACTGGGCCGACTATATGATACCCTTCACTACTTTGGGTATATTCTACATATGTATCCTAACAGACGTCGCCTTTTCGAAGGAATGCAAATTTCATAACGTTGTGTCAATCGGCTTAGCTATGGATATTTAGTGCACCATTTACATAAAATCGGACGAAATTATACTATGGGAGCTATATCTAAATCTGAACCGATTTTCACGATACTTAGCACACATCATTCTGGACCTAATTTAGTACCATATGCCAAATTTCGTGCAAATCCAAAGATATTTTGGGGCTTTGATGCACCATTTACATAAAATCGGTCGAAACTATATGCGGGAGCTATATCTAAATCTGAACCGATTTTCACGAAACTTAACACATGTCATTCAAGACTCAATTCAGTACACTATGCCAAATTTCGTGCAAATCAAAAGTTATACAGGGACTTCGGGTCACCATTTACATAAAATCGGTAGAAACTATATATGGGAGCTATATTTAAATCTCAACCGATTTTCCCGAAACTTAGCACACATCATTCTGGACTTAATTCAGTACTCTATGCCAAATTTCGTGCAAATCGAAGGATATATAGCGATATTGGTGCCATATTTACCTTAAATCGGACGAAAATAATTAAAAGACCTACATCTAAATCTGACCCGATTTTCTTAAATTTCAATAGGGTTCGTCCTTGGGCCAAAGAAGTGACTTGTACCAAATTTCATTGAAATCGGATCATAAATACGACCTGTTCTTTTTTTTACAATTTAACATCTACAGACGGACAGACGGACTGACATGCATAAATCGTCTCAGAAAGTGAGTGTTTGTAACAGGCAAAAGAAAACGAGATAGACACATGGTTCCTTTTGAGAATACGCATATATTCTCAAAAGGAACCTTGTGTATATCTCGTTTTCATTTGCCTGTTATAAACATATGCACAAAGACATAATACCCTGTACTCACAGTGTGGTGAAGGGTATAAAAAACCACGCCTTATATAGGTGGTTGGAAAAAATATTTTAAAAAAATCCCCACCTTATATAGGTGGACAAAGACAAATATTTAAAAAAAAAATATTTCTCTTATAAACAGATCTCAGACCACAAATTATTCCTATGATAAAATTTATTTCCACTCTCCTTTCCACATCTTCTCCCCAATTCAATTTATTTTCAAAATCCCCAAGAAAACTTCATACTCCCACACACACATACATGTACGTCCAACTCCAATAGACATGATGACCATTAAACTAATTTCCTAAAGTGCATCATAACAATTTAAATAATTTTTACAACAAACAATAAAGATGAACTAAAAATAACAACAACCACTACAACGTGTTGGACACAAGTTCAAATGTGTGGAGGCAAAGTAGAAGTAGAGGAGAAACTGGACAGCCAGAGTCTGGTCAATTTTATTAAACTCTAAAACGGCATGGCATTTGCTCAAGGCTAGAAAATATGACTACAGCATACAGATTGAGACCAGTCATTGGCGGAGGTGGGAAGTTTGAATTGCAAATAAAAAAAATAAAATTTGTTTCGGTAGTACAAAAAGAAAAAAATGCTGTTGCATTTTTGGGGCCGGGAGCCCAGGGCTTCCCTCTGGTTACGTCGCTGCCCACCTATATAAGGGGTGCATTTTTAAAAATGTTTTTTTTTCACAAACCTATCAAGGCGTGGATGTTTAAAAATATTTTTTTTTCTTGAACCTATATTAAATATTAATATATAGTCGGACGGGGCCGACCATATGATATCCTACACAACTTCCACGAAAATCTATCTTCCTGTGGTTCTATATTCAGAGCTTGGGCAATAAAAAAAGAATCTGATGGAAACATTCAAAGCGATCAGCGCTATATTTCCACCCTCTAGTGTGGCAATGGGTTACTAAATAATATCTCAGTACGTAATGTTTAAGTGGAACTCCCACATCTGAGTACATACGGGTCTAGGTCCTTCAGGGCCAAATATATACGCCATAAAATACAATTTTTTTTAATTTTTCACACAAAAGTCAGGGTCCATTTGACCCGCTAAATATTGACCAATCCTTTAGACCAATTTGGACCAATCGGACCAAAGAATAGGACCGATCCCCTTCTCCATGAAAAATTTCGCGATGTTCGGGCCATAATTGCTGCCTCTGGAGCGACCAGAAAAAAGGACAAAAATTAAGTATTAGGTCCATTTCATCCCCTAAATATTCATCGATTTTTACCAAAAACAATAGGGGCCTTCATTGTCCAGAACCCATCCTACATGCAAAATTTCGTGAAGATTGGTCCATAAATGTGGCCTGTATCGTGTTTACAAATTATAATGGACAGACGGACGGACACACATGTCTAGATCGACTCAGCTAGTCGAGATATGACGATCGGTATACTTAAAGGTGGGTCTAGGACCAATATTTCGCGGCGTTACAAACTCTTGGGGCTGCACAAAGCTATAATACCCTGACAACATTGGTTGTGTAGGGTATAAATATCATTCCACACACTTCCTCCAATCCAATATCCCATTCTTCTTCTTTCATTTAAAAATATATATATATATATATATATATATCCCATAATCCCCTTATAACCAAAAATCTCCAGCCACCATTGAAAAAACACACAAATTTCGCAACATTGTATTTGACAGATTGCCTTCGAAGCGGAAGAAAAAATAACAAACAACAAAAAATCACATACAATAACAAATCAATTTGTATGGCCTGTATGGTTGGGCTGTCCCGCCGATACCATTACTGAAAAAACAAATCTAGAGACTTCCCTTCAACAACAAAATACAAAAATAAAAAAATAGAATTTGAAATTGAAATTGAACACACATTACAACAAAATGGGAACATCTTCGGATGTTTCTTGGCCACTCTCTCTGCTAGCTGAACAATCAAACAAAAATTCTTGAAAATCCCAGATGTGTCAATAGAATGGGATCAGCCAAAAAAAAAAACAGAAAAACGAAATGTTTAGCTACAAATGAAATAAATAAACAAAAGGAGCACTTCTCTCCTTCCCTTTCCCCTAGGCCCCAATTAAAATAAAAAATAAGGCAGGCAAGTCCGCCAGACAAATATCGAAATTCTTTTTTTCAATTTTTTTTTTATTTTGGGACAGATGCATCCATCCATCCGTTCGATCATCCGTCCATTCATCAGTGGTTGTTAGTAGTGGGTTGTGTTCTCTTTTTTTTTTTTGGGATTTTATAGTTGTTGTTGTTTTGCATACTAGCTCTGCTGGCTTGTGCAATAATATGATGCTTGTGTAAATTGGATTTCATAGCCAGACACAGCTCCAACATTTGGGTATGGGGTACACAACTATACACACTATCCCCTTCTTTTCGCTTTTCCCTTTCCCCCTTTTTATAATTTCCTTTTCTTTGCGAAGAGTGGGTGGCATATTTTTTTTTAAATGCTGCGTCTGCTGCTGGTCATGATTTCATACATGACGATCTCTAAAGTCGTCATAACCATAATCGTTTGTACTTATGTTGAACATCAGTATTATAGCTATGGCATCGTCATTAGCCAGCCATAATTTTGTTCAACACCATACGTCTTAGTTCTAGTAGTTCTACTGGGAAGTTTTGAATAATTAATAAAAAAAATAAACATTAAAATATAATACTTAAGGACATATATTCTACGATTTATATTAATGTAATGGATGATATCGTAATATTTTTTTCTACCAAATATCGTAAATATAAAGTGCACCGATTTTATGAAAGCAAAAGTCCAAATAATTTAAAATTAAAAAATAAAATATTTTTTAAAAAAAAATATTTTTTTCGGAAATATATTTTTGAATTATTTTCAATATATAATATTTTTGGAATATTGCAGATATTTTTTTTCTTTTTTGGAGTATCGTAAAAAACAAATTCTACATTCATGAAATAAAATTTCAATTTTTTCCCCCTCCCAACATCAAACATGTTTTGTTCTTGTTACAACATTGGAAAAAACTACAAAAACAACAAGGGGAAACATTTTAGTTTTTTTTCGTTCTCCATTTTTAGAAAAAAAGCAATTTCATTATCAACAAAGCGAAAATAGCCGAAAGGATATTGTTTTGTATGCAGTAATCTAAACGAGGGACCGGATGATGTGAAAAAATATAAAAAATTGGTTTTTGTGCATTCTTTTTGGCTGAAGGCTATGTTTGACTAGGATGAGGTGATTGCATGCGGACAATGTCTGAGGATGTTGCTGCAGTTGAGTGGACAAAAAGGAAAACAACAATGGATGTAATAAAAATTTTAAAGAAAAAAGGAATATGAGAATGTTAAAAATTTAAAGTTGAAAGGAATATGAAAATAAAAAGTATACAAAAACTCTAATAAGAATTTTGAAAAAAGTATTGACTAGAGTCAATAGTATTGACTAGAGTCAATAGTATTGACTAGAGTCAATGGTATTGACTAGTGTCAATAGTATTGACTAGTGTCAATAGTATTGACTAAATTCAATAGTATTGACTAAAGTCAATAGTATTGACTAAAGTCAATAGTATTGACTAAAGTCAATAGTATTGACTAAAGTCAATAGTATTGACTAAAGTCAATAGTATTGACTAAAGTCAATAGTATTGACTAAAGTCAATAGTATTGACTAAAGTCAATAGTATTGACTAAAGTCAATAGTATTGACTAAAGTCAATAGTATTGACTAAAGTCAATAGTATTGTGTAAAGTCAATAGTATTGACAAAAGTCAATAGTATTGACAAAAGTCAATAGTATTGACTAAAGTCAATAGTATTGACTAGAGTCAATAGTATTGACTAGAGTCAATAGTATTGACTAGAGTCAATAGTATTGACTAGAGTCAATAGTATTGACTAGAGTCAATAGTATTGACTAGAGTCAATAGTATTGACTAGAGTCAATAGTATTGACTAGAGTCAATAGTTATTGACTAGAGTCAATAGTTATTGACTAGAGTCAATAGTATTGACTAGAGTCAATAGTTTTGACTAGAGTCAATAGTATTGACTAGAGTCAATAGTATTGACTAGAGTCAATAGTATTGACTAGAGTCAATAGTATTGACTAGAGTCAATAGTATTGACTAGAGTCAATAGTTATTGACTAGAGTCAATAGTTATTGACTAGAGTCAATAGTTATTGACTAGAGTCAATAGTTATTGACTAGAGTCAATAGTTATTGACTAGAGTCAATAGTTATTGACTAGAGTCAATAGTTATTGACTAGAGTCAATAGTTATTGACTAGAGTCAATAGTTATTGACTAGAGTCAATAGTTATTGACTAGTCAATAGTCAATAGTTATTGACTAGAGTCAATAGTTATTGACTAGAGTCAATAGTTATTGACTAGAGTCAATAGTTATTGACTAGAGTCAATAGTTATTGACTAGAGTCAATAGTTATTGACTAGAGTCAATAGTTATTGACTAGAGTCAATAGTATTGACTAGAGTCAATAGTTATTGACTAGAGTCAATTGTATTGACTAGATAGTATTGACTAGAATAATAGCATTGACTAGAGTCAATAGTTATTAACGGGAGTCAATAGTATTGACTAGAGTCAATAGTATTGACTAGAGTCAATAGTATTGACTAGAGTCAATAGTATTGACTAGAGTCAATAGTATTGACTAGAGTCAATAGTATTGACTAGAGTCAATAGTATTGACTAGAGTCAATAGTATTGACTAGAGTCAATAGTATTGACTAGAGTCAATAGTATTGACTAGAGTCAATAGTATTGACTAGAGTCAATAGTATTGACTAGAGTCAATAGTATTGACTAGAGTCAATAGTATTGACTAGAGTCAATAGTATTGACTAGAGTCAATAGTATTGACTAGAATCAATAGTATTGACTAGAGTCAATAGTATTGACTAGAGTCAATAGTATTGACTGGAGTCTAGAGTCAATAGTTATTGACTAGAGTCAATATTATTGACTAGAGTCAATATTATTGACTAGAGTCAATATTATTGACTAGAGTCAATATTATTGACTAGAGTCAATATTATTGACTAGAGGCAATATTATTGCCTGGAGTCAATTTTATTGACAAGAGTCAATATGAGTGACTAGAGTCAATATGAGTGACTAGAAAGTATTGACTAGAGTCAATAGTATTGCCTGGAGTCAATATTATTGACTAGAGTCAATAGTATTAACTAGAGTCAATAGTATTAACTTGAGTCAATAGTATTGACTTCAGTCAATAGTATTGACAAAAGTCAATAGTATTGACAAAAGTCAATAGTATTGACTAAAGTCAATAGTATTGACAAAAGTCAATAGTATTGACTAAAGTATTGACAAAAGTCAATAGTATTGACTAAAGTCAATAGTATTGACAAAAGTCAATAGTATTGACTAAAGTCAATAGTATTGACTAGAGTCAATAGTAATGTATGGAGTCAATAGTATTGACTTGGGTCAATAGTATTGACTAGAGTCCATTTTATTGACTAGAGTCAATAGTATTGACTAGAATCAATATTATTAACTAGGGTCAATATTATTGATTAGGCTCAATTGACTGAAGTCAATGGGTTTGGCTTGAGTCAAATATTTAAAATATTTTAATAAAATAAAATTTTGTTAACAAACTTACCCAATGCTGTGGCATAGCCGAAAGCGGCTACCGTCAATACAACGACGGCCAGCGTACTAGACGACTGCCGTCTCATTTTGGTTTTTGTTGGTCTGTCTGGTTGCTATTAAATCTAGTGGTGATTTAGGATGGATGGATTGTTTTGGAATGGGAAGGGAACTGTGTAACCTCCAGGCCCAGTTCCGTTCTCTTATAGGTTTTGACAAAAAACCCTTAACTTCGAGGTAAGGGGTGTGTTGATTATTGTTTTTTTGGAACGTCGTTTTTTGATTTATTTTTAAACTATTTTCACTGTTTAATTTTAAAAAAATTATATCCAAAACTGCAAGAGAAAGGGAAAAAACACATTCAGCTAGATTTTTTTATCTGCAAAGAGAAAAGGAGAGAGAGAAAGGAAAAAAATTAATATGAGAAAAATTATGTTTTGTTTTTACAACTAAATGATAATTAGTTTTATGATACAGTTTTTATATAGTATGTACGTCAGAGTCAAGGGAGGTTGGTAGACATTTAGTAATTGAAA
Source organism: Musca vetustissima (assembly GCF_032173495.1). NCBI lineage: Eukaryota > Metazoa > Arthropoda > Insecta > Diptera > Muscidae > Musca > Musca vetustissima. Next base: position 101,261 of record NW_026876597.1, read on the forward strand.
TTTTTTAGCCTTTAACCTCCCGCATCCCCCCTACATGAAGCTAAAGGTAATTTTATACAAAGTAACCACAAAACGCTAAGCCACTGACTGTTGTCTGTCAATCTTTCTACAAACACGAGGATGAGACAGATTTTATTGTAAATGGAGCAGGGGCGTCTGGGTAGGAGGGGGTCATAAACATATCTGAGTAAGAGGGTATAATAGTAGATCATTGATTTATATAGGGTACCCAGTTGTCATTTTGAACTGTTCTGATCGCTTGATCAGAATACCCAAGGGTGCTTCTTTTTCTGTGACAATGCAGCTGAGCCTGAGGGCATCAATTTCAATATCAATTTTACCCACGCCCATGACCATTGTTGTTTATTTATATGATTTTTTTTTCTAAACTAGGTTTTCGAGAAATCAAATCGCTGACCTCCTCCACCCCTCTCTAAGTACCCATCCACTCCCCCACATCAGGCCAGCTCACATGTTTATGTGAAAATAAAAAAAAAATCGGAAAAACGTTTTCGCTATTTTGCAATGAAATGAAAACGAATGTGAAGGCAAAAATAGAGAACAAAGAGAAGAAAAACAAAAGAAAAAAATCGGAAAAAACAAATAGGGAAACATACTAATTGAATTAGCCATCCGACATAGTAAAGATGAAGAAGAAGAGCAGAAAAAAACAAGAACGCAATGGAAAAAAATTGCGAAAAAGGTGAATCGAAGTCAAAAAGGCTTAGAGATTCACTTAAAATGTTCTCAGATACGTTACCGAACGGTAGTGGTTATGGTGGTGGCAGCAATTCCTCAATCAGTATAATTTTGGCATTAATTATAATTTTGAATATTTTAATGATAATGCGTAAGATTATACAAATACAAGCGGTGTAAAGAGAGAAAAAAATAAAAATTAAAAAAATTAAAAATTAAAAAATAAAATAAAAAAGTATCAAAGCCAACCGAACGCATCGATTGCTGAAAAAGAAAATCTCAAGGAGTAGCGGATTAATTTTCATTGTTTGGAGAACATGGATTTTCGAAATCTGTGCTCCAAGTTCGATGTGGATGCAATACGAGGTAAGTGTTTCGGATTTTTTTCACTGAAATCCAATTTTAATTAATTTACCCTGATGCGTGCCATGGAAGCCTTTGAAGTGTTGTTGTTGCTGATGTTTTTGATTTAACCTCTGATTTCTTGTATGCAAATTTCAGCGAAATTTCCACCCCTGCCCGATGTAATGACCCAGATTAAATTACCAAAGTCAATGTCAAAATTAAAGTCACGCAAAATATTCCGCATGTCCCGTGAAGATGTTAGCCGCTCTTCGTCGAAGCGGCGTTCCGCCAGTATTGATGACATCGCTGCCAGCGGTAAACTGCAGCAGCAAAATCCCTTGGGCCCACCATTTACTATACCAGTACCGCCCACACCTTCCGATTTTGTAAATCACACACCGGAGAGGATCTCAACCATATCTTCGTTGGTAGACAAGAAGGGTGGTGGTGTTGGTGGTAGAGGTCGCAGTTTGGGCCGTGGGGCCACAATGAAAAAACACCACTACCAGGATCAGGATGAGGAGAGTTTTTATCGCAGTGCCGGGGGCATAGATGATTATTGTCCCTCGCCCGAAAATGTGCCGCAGCGTCACATGAGTCCACCCTCGCTGAGGATGAGAAACGATAGATCTCAGGCGGCTCTTTCACCCAGCCGTCGCACCATTTCCGAATCCAATGTCAAAATGTCTTTCAAGGAAAAATGCCAAAAAGGCTATCGCGATGTTTCCGATTTCCGGCTGAAACATGTCTTCGCCAAGAAAACTGTGGTACGTCAGGACACAATACAGGTTACGGAATATGTTCGACGTTTTGAGGAAGAACGCCGCATAGAGGAAAGTGAAGAGGAGCGGGAGGCTCGAGAGCTGGAGGAAAATTATAAATTTAATTTCAAAACATCGCGTCGCAAATCGGATGAGTCATTTGGGGTAAGTACCCCCAGAGAGTCTCCTCGCACTAGGCTACAAGCCACAAATCCCAAAAAGACACTAAGTGAGCAAAGTGGGGATGAGAGTGGTATGGAACAGACGCCACCGGCTAGAAGGCCGGGGATTGCGGCCACACGATTTGCTCGGGTGCGCAAGGATCCTTTGCGCATGTCCTTGGATGAGGATGATGGTATTAAATCTCCTCCCAGCAGGCAAAAATCTCAAGAGGAGGAGGAAGATTTAGACGAAGAAGAAGATGAGGAAAAGAGTGACATCGAATTGGATGAAGTAGAGGTGGATAAGCCACCCATACCTCTGCACCCCATTGAGAGTGCCCTCTATAATAAAATCAACAAACAAAAAGAGGAGGAAGAGGCTGCCAGAGCTAGGCAGCGGGAGAAAATGCAAAAGTCGCGCAGCATTAAGAAGCGTTTGGGTACCTTTAAAAGTGTCAGTCAAGAGGGTTCGCTGGCCAGCAACTCTCCAATGAAAAAACGCCGAGCTCCCCTAAGTCCCCAGGAATCCGAAGAGAAACCCAAATCTCCCAAGGCCTCCCAAGGCATCAAGCAAAATTTCAAGCGACTGCAGAAATCTATAAAATTACCCAATATGAGCCTTAGCACCACCTCCCTTTCGCGCGGAGCTGAATCAGACGTTGAGACCGGGGAGAACACCGAGTCTGGAAAGCCGGCAAAAGCTTCCAAAACTCAACAATTTGCCGAACGTTTAAAACGTTTCCGATCCGTCGATAATGTGGACAAGCAAACGGATAATGAGGCGGAAGGAGAGGCAGCCGGAAAATCTCCCGGATCTCCTTTACAAAAAATCACTCATAAGTTGCAGGATTGGAAGAAAAGTTTCAAGCGAAAACCCACGGAGCCGAACAGTGATGAGGATATGCCCAGCTCAGCGGCATCACCTCAGAAACGAGAGAGGCCTGTGGGTACCCTGATCAAGCGATTGCAACACATACGCAATCGTAAACAGGCCAGTACCGATGATCCCGACGACGATGAAGAAGGTGGTCATAGCTATCGCGAGAGTTTTAAATCTCGTGCAAAATTGCAGTGGGAAAAGGGTATGGCAGCGGCCCAGCATATGCCTCAGCTGACCATGGAGAAGTTGAAGGAGTCCAAGAAATTATTCCGCAAGAAGCAAGGCAAGGATAAGGACAAGAAGCCAAAGGACAAAGATTCCGCAACGAAGGCGAATGAAAGTGGTGAATCCGATTTGGAGGAAAGTGAGGCAGAGGAAACGACGAAAATGAAGTTGAAAAAGAAGGGCAAGGGGAAACCAGACAAATCTCCTACTACTGCCCGACACTATTACAGCTCCGATGACGAGGATGAGGAAGACGAAGAGCAGGACAAGGCAAAAGAAACTACCAAGGTTACCCTGGAACCCTATCAACAAAATGTAATGGTACCTCTGTCCCGGGCAGCATGGACTGCCAAACCCATACTCACAGATTCGGGAGATGATCTCGATGAGGACGATGATATATTGCCAAGGGTTTTGATACACCAGGATAATACTGAAGGCTTTGAGTCCACCCTGATAATTGCAGTCAAATGTCCCATTTCTAGATCTCCCACAAGGACACCACCCTATATCACGGAATTACCACCAGATTATGAAGATTCTGCCAAGGAGGAGGGTTCTCTCTCACCCGTGGATTCTCCCAAAGTGTCCTCCCCCGAAACTAGGGCGGATAGTTGGGTACCTTATAAAGAAAAAGTTGCCAATTTATCGGACTTTCAAACACCACCACATTCAGTACGGGGAGAAGGGGGAGGAGAACGACGCCATTCCAAGGACTCCATATTATCCTCGGGCGGTTCAAGAAGTCATCATTCACGTAAACATTCCATTGATTCTAGTTCGGAAGATTCATGGATGAAAGATGTCCCACGGGATACCTCAAATGCCATAGGCCTGAATAGTGTCTATGAATCGGAGGAGCCATGGAAAATTCAGACCGGACCAAAAATGGATGCTGAAAAGCTCTACAAGACGAAAAGTATTGATATTTTCGAGAAGCATAAACAGCAGGGTATGGAGCTGCATATTTTTGAAGATTTTGATGATGAGCTAAAAAATACCCCAGTGGTGAAGATAGGTAAGGAAGGGGAGGGGAAGGATGATGAAAAGAAGAAATCCCGCCAACAAAGTTGGGAGGAGGAGGAAAGTGGTGAGGAGATGGATCAACCTGATGATGATAACTCTTCGAGGATAACTAAGATTCTGAAGCAGCCAGAAATCAACCCGGAAGATGAAGAGGAAGGAATCAAAAAGAAAAACCAAGAAAATCTGGAAAAAGAAGAAAAATTGGAAAAATCCAAGTTTGCCAATAGCCCTGAAAGCCTTAATGGACAATTGGAGAGAAATGTTACCCCTATGACAGATAGTGGGGCCGAGGAGGACAATGAGGATAGCAGTGAGGAGGATGAAAAGAACAAAGTGGATGATGATGAGGAGGAGGGGGAGAATGAGGAAGATGAGGAGGAGGACGAAGAAGAGGAAGATGATAGGCCACCATCTCACAAGCCCTCACCACCACCCACAGAAGTCAAGGCCCCTGGAACACCAGCCAAAGAAGTACCAACCCCAGAAACACCACCACCCCCAGTGCCCCAAAGACAGCCCTCAATACGCCTTAGCGGAACCAGCAATATACCCAAACAACCTCCACCACCCTTACCAGAAAAAGCGGAAGAACGTGAAATAACACCACCACCCTTACCCCAGAGCAAGCCTCCCTTGCCACCCAATAGACCACAGCAGGTAGTGGTGCCACCGAAAATACCCGAAAGAACACCCTCCATGAATAGAGTGAGCCGGCCATTGGTAAAGACAGCTTCCCTACGCCTCGCCTACAGTGAACAAGTCAATCCCGAGGATGTCGGTAAGGTAAATAAATTAATATCGAAATTTGAGCCGCAACGGAGGCCACGTCTAATTCCACGCAGAGTCTATTCATCACAGGAATCCTCTTCGCAAGACTATTCAGATGATGAAGAGAACGAGGAGGAGAATGACGGGGAAACCGAAAATGAGCTGGAAAAGCCACGTAGCCGTAATCTGTCCCTGGATAGGACACCGACAAATAAACCGAAATTACAAAAATCATTTTCCATTGAGACCCAAAATGAGGCGGAATTAAAAATGATGGCCAGCAAAACGTTAAGAAGGGCTCCGGAACCACCAGCCTTAACAATGGCAACTAAGGACCCACAGAACAACAACAATTTTGATGTCATGGAAAAACTACAAAATTTACAAATCAACGAAGCTAAATTAGTAAACAATAACAACCAGAACAACAACAATCCCCTACGAGGACCACCACCACCCTTACCCATTATCATAACAACAACAGCAGCATCGAAATCCTCACTACAGGACGACTCCCCACCACCACTCACAAAAACCATCACTTCGAATCGTCATAATTCCCTTAGTCAATACGACAGTAATTCAAATTGTAGTCAACCGAATTCCGAATATGGTTCACCCATGGCCTATCCCTCCAGCCTAATGGGTTCCTCCGCCGAAGTTACACCCACTTCGAATCGCAAAGATGCGGAATTGTTAAATACCCATTATCGTTCGACGAGACGCAGCATGGCCCGTGATGATGAACATTTCTATTCATTTGACAGTGATGAGGGTAAGTAAGGGGGGGAATTATTGAATATTTTTTTTAAAATAAATAAATAATTTTATTTTTTAATTACAGAAAATAGCTACTATTCTATAAGTTCAACGGGTAGTAATCGCTATGTGGTTGAATTGTAAATGGTGCAGAGAGTAGAGAGAAAAATTGGCACAGCTGTCAAATTATTTAAAACCATAATAATTAATGCAGGAAGCAATATTATATTTTAAATATTTATTTATCATAGAAAATAATTGTTATAATTTAAAATAATTTTTAGTTATAAGAAAAAAGTAAATCGAAGAAAAAACCAAATTTCGAAATTAAATTGTGACTTAAAAAATATTAAGAGCGGGTTTTTTTTATTTATTTATTATTATTGTCTTGGAAAAACATAAAAAAGGTTCACATGAATGACATTTGAAAACATTGCGCCTAAAAGTATGCATCACACATATAAAATATTTACAATACCTACGCTTTTAAAGCTCAGATCCAAAAAATGTATATCCGTAGATCTTTTTTATATTATTTAATTTAAATACAAAAAGAAAAACATATAAAAAAAGGTTCAATTGCATAACATTTGCAAACATAGCGCCTAAAAGTATGCATCACACTTTATAATATATTTATAAAGCCGATAACAAAATTGGAAGGACGAAGAGAGTGTTGAAGAAATGGATCAACCCGATGATGATAATTCTTCGAGGATAACTAAGATTCTGAAGCAGTCAGAAGTCTCCTCGGAAGAAGAAGAGAAAGAAGTCAAAAATAAAAGGCAAGGAAAGAGAAAGAGAACGAAAGCCTTAATGGACAATCGGAGAGAAATGTTACCCCTATGACAGATATGAGGCCGAGGAGGACAATGAGGATAGCAGTGAGGATGATGAAAAGAACGAAGCTGAAGATGTCTTCTCATTAGGCGCCAACTTCATTTATTTCGAGTGTCAAACATCAAAAACTTTTTTACACATCTTTCAATTGGAATATTAAAAACCATAATTGACTGTTGTTGTTGCCTATAAGGTGCCTTCCTTATACTGGGCGCCATTTTTAAATGTTGGGCGCCTATATCTAAAATGCGGATTTTTGATAAAAAAAAAACAGTATAAACTGGCAGAGGTCTTTTTATTTATTAAAGTACTAAAATCCACAAAATTAATTTCCATATAAAAAGTTTTATTTGAATAACAATTGAAAACATAGCGCCTAAAAGTATGCATCAAACTTTACAAAATACCTACGAAATATTTAGGAAACCCACAATTTAAATACTCAAATATCTAAACTTAATTTCCCCTTTCTATTTTATAAGGGGTACCAGACAAATTACATAAAAAGAGAATCATTTTGTATGAAAGAAAGAATTCCTCTCCTGTGTTCTCATTGGGCGCCAACTTTATTTATTTCACGTGTGAAAAAAAGAAACTTATTTTAAACCTTTAATTAAACCTCTTTCAATATAAATATTTGAAATGAACAAATGGGTTGATGATGAGGCGGAAGAGAAGCTGGACGAAGAAGAAAATAATATCCCACAAGTCCTCACTACCACCCACAAAAGTCAAGGTCCCTGAAACACCATCCCACCCAGCCAAAGAAGTCACAACCCTAGAACATCACCTTCATCATTATCAATTATTCTATTTGAAATTAAGGAATTCCTCCCACTTTTTTCATTGGGCGCCAAATTCTTTTCACGTGTCAAAAAAACTTTTTTAAACATAAAATTAAACCTCTTTCCATTGGAATATTATAAAAGTCATCTTGGCTATTGTCGTTGCCTATAAGGAAGCTGCCTTATATTGGGCGCCAATTTCAAATTTCAACTGTTGGCGCCTAAATCAAAAATGTGTATTTTTACTAGAAAATTAGAAAGTGTAAAAGTAGATGTTCCACTGCTCCTTGTATATTGTGAATAAAATAATGTCTTAAATGTTAATGCAACATGTTGGTCGCCAATTTCAAATCTCGTAAATTTTGTCAAAAGGATAAAAAAATCTCCACAATTCAAACTCTCGTTTTCAATTGAAGTCTCGCATAACTAATTTCGTAATTGATTATATAGCTACAAAGTGAGTGCCCTGTGTTGGGCGCCAATTTCCATTTAAAGATATTTATAAGAGAGATAAATATCTTCAAAGATGTTGATGATGAGCTTAAAAATACTCCTGTGTTGAAGTTAGGTAAGTGATTGGAGGGAGAATATGAAGATGTGTCTGAGGAGAATAAGAAATCTCGACAACAAAGTTGGGAGAATGAAGAGAGTTATGAAGAGATGGATCAAACTGATGATGTTCCAGGATAACTAAGACTCTGAAGCAGCCAGAAGTCTCCCCCCAAGAAGAAGAACGTCTGCAAAAAGAAGTAGCCAAGAAGTCTCCCCTTGGGCGCCAAGTTTAAATCTCATATTTCAAATGTGGAGATAACAAAAATCCACATTTCCACAACTCCTTTTTTAATTTCGTACTTGTTTCTACCTATAAAGCGAGTGTCCTTTGTTTGCAGATATTTAAAAGAGAGGTACATATCTTCGAAAATTTTAATGACGATCAACCCGATGATGATAATTCTTCAAAGAAAACTAAGATTCTGAGGCAGCCAGGAAAAAGGAAGAACACCAGGAGAACACTAAAGAAGAGGATGTGAAAAAATCCAAGTTTGCCAAATAGCCCTGAAAACCTTAATGGTCAATCGGAGAGAAGTGCCACACTTCTGACGGATAGTGGGACCGAGGAAAACAGTGATGATAGCAGTGAAAAGGATGGAAAGTATAAATGGGATGATGGTGATGAAGCGGAAGAGGAGCAGAACGAAGTATAGGAAGATGATAGGCCGGCCACCATCGAAGATATGTACCTCTCGCCTATGTCAAATTTAATATATTTCCAAAAAAACAAAAATGATAAAAAATCTTCACATTTGAAACTCGGTTTTTAATTGAAGACTTGCATATCTAATTCCGTAATTGTTTATAGCTACACAGTGAAAGACCTGTGTTGGGCGCCAATTTTGTCAATAGCTCTAAAAACCTTAATTGCCAATTGGAGAAAAATGCCACACCTCCGACATATAGTGGGACCTAGGAAGAAAATGATGATAGCAGTGAAGAGGATGAAAAGAACATAGGCATGATTGTGATGAGGCGGAAGAGGAGCAGGACGAAGAAGAGGAAGATGATAGGCCGGCTACCATCGATGATATGTACCTCTCGCCAATTTCAAATCTCATATATTTCCAAAAACGAAAAAGATAACTGATCTCCACATTTCAAACTCAATTTTTAATTGAAGACTTGCATACCTAATTCCGTAATTGTTTATAGCTACAAAGTGAGTGACCTGTGTTGGGCGCCAATTTTAATTTACAGATATTTAAAAGAGAAGTACAACAACATGTTGGGCGCCAATTTCAAATCTCATATATAAAAAAATGCTAACAAATTTCCACATTTCAAAATCTGGTTTTAATAGAAGACTTCCATACCTAATTTCGTAATTGTTTACTGCTACAAAGTGAGTGTCCTGTGTTGGGCGCCAATTTCAAATCTCATATATTTCAAAAAAAATCTCTATCTTTCAAACTCGGTTTTTAATTTAAGACTTGCATACCTAATTCCTCTAATTGTTTATAGCTACACAGTGAGAGACCTGTGTTGGGCGCCAATTTCAATGTACATATATTTCCTCAAGTCTCAATATTAAAAATTATGATAACAAATCTCTACATTTGAATCTCTATTTTTAATTAACGACTTCCATACCTAGTTTCGTTCTTGTTTCTATCTTTAAAGAGAGTATCCTCTGATGGGCGCCAATTTCAGTGATTTTTGGAGTTCCATGTTGGGCGCCAGATTTTGTTTATGTTGGGCGCCACTTAAGCAACACTATTTCTTCATTCTTCCGTGGCCAAGAAAAAAATTAGTCAAAAATCCAAACAATACTTGAATATGTAATGAATGAATTTATTTTGAATGTTTCATCAAAGACTTCCATACCTAATTTCGTACTTGTTTATATCTATAAAGTGAGTATCCTGTGTTGGGCGCCAATTTCAATATTAATATCTTGCAAATACGCCTCCTTTAAAGCAAAACAATTACAAATTCCCCATTTCTTTCAGATAAGAAATATTTACAATAATTTTCTATTTTTAACGTATTTAAACCAAAGACCAATATAACCTTATTTATAGCTGTAAGGTCTGTATCCCATGTTGGGCGCCAATTTTAACAAATCGATTTCCGTTAGATATTAATATCATAGAATTATAATGTTGAGCGCCAACTTATTATATTGAGGTATTGGCTATTTTAAAGACAATAAATACTAGTTTAACTTTGTTTAGAGCTATAAAGTCGGTGTTCCAAGTTGGGCGCCAATTTTAACAATTTCTATTTGGTATTTTCAAAAAATAAAAAAGAGCTTTATATCTTACGTATATCTCCTCTCGTCCGTAAATTTCCCAACTTTTTTAAAATGTCATTTCCAATTAAAAAAATGTCAATTATTTTGATTCATTGACTAAATAAATGCGGGTAGGTACCCCTATTAATTATTTAAAGCCACTTCATACTAAACGATAATTATAAATATTTAAGTCGCTGAATTCTGTGTATTGTTCTGGGGATATTTCTATTGTTCTGATGACGATTATGACGATGTTTGACAATAATAAAAATAATATTGCTGAATGTGATGATGATCCAAGCCGTCCTGAAGAAACAAATTGAATATGACTCGTGCCATCACTACATGATGATGATGATGACGAATGGATGACGGCATGTTACTACCCTCCAAAGAGGGTTGAAAAAACTGTATCCTGTGCTCACGCGTGAGTGTATACAACAACAACGTAACAAATATCTGCAAAGGACAACAGAAACATAAACAAATACTACAATACTGTCATGCTTGAAATGACTCACTGTGAGCTGCTGCTGTTACTACTTGGTAACCGATTACTCAAGTTGTGAGTCATGAAAATAAATTGATGTTGTTTTTATTTTTTGTTGAAATATTTTTCCTACTGGATTACTGGCTTCAGTTGCGGCGCCTTTGCATATTTTAATTCTTTTATTCATGATTATTATCCACATTTATTTGCATGTCCTTTGCATGAAAAAAGAGAGATAATCACTCAACCATACATTACGACCAGCCAGCCACCCACCCAAGCATGTCACAAATTTTTTGTTTTAAATTCTACTTTGGCAAATACAGAAATCCTATTTTTCACTCTCAATCTCTCCAAACGAACGAACAACAACAACTGCTCGCCTTCATCTGCCATGTTGCCAAATTTCGTTGGCCTCTATTGGAATTAACACGTCGTTTGTGGTTTTCATGGGCGGTAAGGAAAATGAAAACAAAATTTTTGATTGAAATGTGGTTTCATCTCAACAATATTGGATCAATAAGTGGAAATTAATTTCAGGATTAATTTGTGGGAAATTGAGAACAAGGGAATACATTGGACTTAAGAAACTTGTCTACAAGTTGGCATTCCAAACAGGACTAGGAATTTAAATATACTTATTGAAATTCCATGTTGGGCGCCAATTTTCATTTTAGGTTGGGCGCCAATTAAGCAAAACTACTACATTCTTCCTTGGTCAAGAAATAAATAAAAAAATCAAACAATACTTGAATAGATAATGCATGAATTTATGAATCATAAACAAAAAATAATTTTTTAATCTTTTTTAATCTTTCACCATTGGGCGCCAATTTTAATTTTATCTTAAAAAAGTAACTAAAAGGTAGACAGATCAAAAAAAAATCGCTACAATTTTGTCTTGGAACAAATGTTAGTAAAGTAAAATATAAAATTCAATAATTTGAAGTGATTTATTAAGTTTCCTGGTTGGGCGCCAATTAGACATTAAGGTCTATGAGCTTTGCAGGGCGCCGAAATTCAAAGTTCACGAGATCAATAAATGAATTTCCGATAGTATTTGAAAAAAAAAATTAAATTTCAAAGTTAATTTTGGAGTTCCATGTTGGGCGCCAGTTTTCATTTTAAGTTGGGCGCCACATAAGCTATATTACTTCTTTCTTTTTTAGTCAAAAAAGAAATATATTAAAAATAGTAATAAATCCGAACAATAGGTTTTAGGTGAATAGGTTATGCATGAATTGATGAATCATAAAAGAGAATTTTTGAATGTTTCACCATTGGGCGCCAATTTTCATTTTGGCTCAAAAAATATATTCAAAAAGGCAGACAGATCAAAAAATATCGGTACAATTTTGTCTTGGAACAATTTTTGGTAAACTAAAATGCAAACCCCATTAATTTGAAGTCATTTAAAAAGTTTCCTGGTTGGGCGCCAATTAGGCATTAAATTCTATTCTAGCTTTGCGTTCATTTGGGAGCCAAATTCAAAATTCCACGAAGTCAAGATATGAAATGCAGATAGAATTAAAATTCTAAGTGTTTTTGGAGTCCCATGTTCGACGCCAGTTTTCATTTTAAGTTGGGCGCCACTTAGCCAAGAAAGGAAAAAATTAAATAGATAAACAAGAATCGCTAGAAGTTTTTTTTAACAAATTTTAGTAAAATAAAATAGGGAACCCCCAAATTTGAAGTGAGTTGAATAAGTTTGCAGGCTAAGCTTTGCCTTCATATTGGGCCCCAAATTCAAATTCCACAAGGACTAGCAATAATTTTCTCATAGCATTAAACAACTCTTTAGAATTCTAAGTGTTTTCATTTTAAGTTGGGCGCCACTTAAACAACACTACTTCTTTCTTCACGTTGGGCGCCAAGTTGTAAATTATTTAAGAATATCTCAAAAAACAAAAAAAAAAAATAAAAATAAAAGGGTTCACAAAATCGAATTAACAACTTATCCTGAATACTTCGTAAAATTTTCACAATAAATGTTGAAGAAATAGCTCTGAAGTTCTCACGTTGGGCGCCACTAGAAACAGAAGTGATTAGGAGTCTTGTTGGGCGCCAATTTAAATTTTATTTGTGAATATCTCACCTTGGGCGCCACTTGAGAGACTAGATTTTCCGTTTGATGTAAATATTGTAGATCATAGTTCATAGGGAAAAATAATAAAAATATATATCGTGCAATTTTTTGTCATAATTTATGTTGGGCGCCAATTTGTTTTTTATTTAAGAACGACTGCAAAAAAACTAAATGAGTTTAAAAAATCGAATTAAGAAGTTATTAGAAATACCAAATAAAAATTAATGGTTGCAAAACGTGCTTGAAGTTTTCACGTTGGGCGCCACTTGAGAGAGTAGTTTTTCATGCATCATCGAATTAGGAGGAAATACAGAAAAAAATACATGTTGGTCGCCAGGATTTTGAGGCAGTGGCGTTTTTGAGAATATGAAAGGAGTTTTGAAATTAAATTTTAATGTCAAATAAAGGCACAGACCTAAGCTCTAAAATTTCGAATTCAAATCACACATTAATAATAGATGAAATAACCCAGCTGCCAAAGGCCCGTAAGGGAATTAAATGATGTTACCTCTCTCTCTCTGCCTCTCACCTCCACAGTTTTGCCTGGAATTTTTCCACATAACAAACTATTTAACCTCCTTCAGTTTATTCTGCAAATCATCGAATAACATATTTTTCCAATTCTTGGGTGGCAGCCTAGCCTAGGCTTGGGAGCAGCAGATGAAAACTGTGCAAAAACCACAGAACAGAAACCAACAGTGTCAGCAGCAGGCAGCCCAATAACATTACAATGGCTTCATTCGCGTTGCAGTTGTTGTTGTTGCTGTCGGAGCGGCCAATAACTTTGACGTGATTACAACAACAACAAAGGCAAAGAATGCATTACGATGCGTACGCACACAATGGGAACATTTAACTGGGAAATCAACCAACCAGCCAACCAACCAGTTGGTTTGGTGGAACAGATTGGAAATGACAAACAACTGCAATTTTTGCGTGACATGACAACTGTTTGTTTGGATGTTCGGAGAACAAAGAAGGGATTTTGGTTTACCGAACCGAACAATAAAGAAATGTTTATAAACAAATTTTGTTTTTGTGAGGCACGTGCATGGAAAATCAAGAGTGTGCTATAGGATCAGAACTCAAAAGGATTCCAAAGGATATTGGATATTTTTTTTAGTTAATAGGTAGGTGTAGGTGTCCTCTTTAACACCAAACGTGTTTTAATCACCTTTGCTTGAATTAGTTTTAGTTACTAAATGCCTAGTTAATTTTAATAAATATAATTGGTCCTTCGATCCTCCAACAAACACCGGGCGGAAACGGATATGACACCATTTGCCGATATGCCTTAAATTTATGTTAATTTTTTAATTAATTTCCAAGAGGAAGCAAATGTTTCAATTCCACACCTTTCAACCCCGAATATTACCATACGCAGGACTCGTTGGCAAGAGTAAGTAACGATATTCCAGACAGATAGGCACAGGCACCACTAAGGGTGTTGGTTGGTTACCATATCAACCACATTTTCGTTACACCAACAAAAAAGTAGACCATGATTAAGTGATTGATTAAAGGCATTTAGAAATAAAAATTACAAAAACAAACGAAACACAAGGGTGTTTAGCGCAACTGGCAAAAATTCACCCAAAAATAAAATATTGAAAATGAAAAGAGAAAAAAAAAAACGCCAGCTGACACCTTGGCAGTGCTGAAATTTTTGCCTAAGGGTGGTTTATTCGGCCACACACCACACATGCCGTTACCACCAATGCACAAGCAACACTCCTTAATTGTAATAAAACTGTGTGTCCTCTGCCAGCCACTAGGAAATATCCTGCTGTTTATTTAGTTTAGATTTCATGCCACATAAGCAACAGCAACAACATATCGATGTCGTTGTCTTTAGTGCACTTTTTGAAGTGCTCTAAATTTCATAGAGGGTATTGGTCCGGCCATATGTTATGGTTGGCCATAATTTTTAATTGTTAATTTATGTTAATGGAATTTTATGGCATAACTGCATTTTGCTAGGAGTGGACAAATGGGGGAAAGGAAGATAATTTTGATAACCATGGATTGGAACTAATTTTTGTCATGAGCCCATGACACATTCCTCTATGTGCAATGACAAGTTTTTTCAGACTTCCTAAAAAAATACGAATAAAATCTTTCGTAAATCCAAAATAATTTTTTGAAACTTTTCGGAAACATGACCAAAGAAAAATCCTCAGAAAATAAAATGGAAAATTTATTGGAAAAATTTTAAATTTTTTCTCTTCTAGTGATATGTCTGTTGTTTAAGAATTCGGTTAAAAACTTCACTATACTGAAAATGAGGTGTATATCATATCGTGCTAATTTCCTTCATCTAGCTGTCATAAGCCTATCCTCTTACATCTATAAAGCTGATATCAGATTACAGCCCAACCATCCCTCTCTTGTACATCGGCAATCAATTATCTTCAAAATAGCCATATTCGGATCATAATTGTGACCTCTACACTTATAACTCTCGACACTTACTCTCGATTTAGTTCTTTTTAATACTGGTACAGGACCAATATTTCGTGCCATTACAAACCCTAGAGGACACACAAACTTATATTAGTTTTGTTTCTGAAAAAACTAATTACATCATGCCTTACTTCGTGGTGACTTGGATGTTTTCAGTCTCATAAAGTTTATCCAGCCTTATCGTGGCGCCCAACGTTGATGTTAACTATTCCAAACTTTTGAAAAAAAAATTCAAAAAAAATTGTATTCCACGTTTAAAGTTGTTTCAAGTATCATTGCGTTAATTTATTGAAGTTGGTGTGCTTTTTTTTATATTTGGAATATTTGGCGCCCAACGTAGAGCAATAGTTAAAGCCAAGACAAATAATAATTGGCAACTAGTTGCCAGCTTCTGATTAGTTGACCTCAAAACATATGCAATTAGAAAAATAAATTCTGTGATATTTTTCAGCTTCGGCAATACCACGAAATTTATTTTTGTGATAATTGAAACACCTTTTTTGAAATCCGCATAGACTGCCGAATGCCACTGCAAATTATAGTTTTTATTTTACCAACATTCAACACATTGTTCATAACATTTAGGAACTATTTCCTAGATATTATGAACACATTGAATATCAAATCCCAAAACAAAAAAAATTCAAAACATTTTTGAACTTTTTCCTAAACATTATGAACATTTTATGCAGCATTTCCAAAAGCAAAACAATTTTATTATGAAAACCGATATTTTTTGAAATACGGACAGACTGCAGAATGCCTCTGCAAATTATAGTTTTTATTTTACCAACATTCAACAGGAAATAGTTCCTAAATGTTATGAACAATGACATTTAGGAACTATTTCCTAGATATTATGAACACATTGAATATAAAATCCGAAAACTAGAAAAAATATTTACATTACAACAAAACTATTGTAAATATTCGAATTTGAACATTAAAAATAATATTTGTTTCAATCGCTAAATCTATTTTAGGAAATATTTTCCTAGAAACTATGAACAAATTACAGTTACAATTACAGAACCACAAATGTGTAGTATCATTGAAACACGAGTTTCCATATCCCAATAATATATTTTTAATGTAAATTCAAGTAAAAGTTTATTTTTCACATTGTTCATAATATTTATGAACTATTTTCTACATATTATGAACACTTTGAATGTCAAATCCCAATAATAGAAAAAATATTGTAAATATTAGAATCTGAGCATTTTTAAAGAAATAATATTTTTTTCAATCGTTAAATACATATTAGGAATTATTTTCCTAGAAACTATGAATAAATAACAAAAATAACTTGGGCGAAATAACAAACAAATAGTATGACGACTAAAAACCGATTTTCCATATCCAAAATATTCCAAAAGAAAAACATATTGAAACCAGTGAGCGGAGAAGTATAGTCAGACGGGGCCGACAATATGAAACCCTACACAATTTCCACGAAAATACAACTTTCTGTGGTTCTATATTCTGAGCTTGGGCAATATTTCGCGATATTAGCACCCCCTTGACCGCCTAGAGGCAACAATTATTACTAATATTCAGTACAGCACTTCTAATTACTTGTCCAGATTCCCTTCTCCGTGGGTTGTCTTGTGATGGACTCGAAAAAACACACAAAAAATTAAGTATTCGGTCCACTTCATCCCAATCAATGATCTTCATTGAAAATTATAGGCATTGTCCTTGACCATATCTGAATCCTCATGGAAAATTTCAAAGCAATCAGGGCTATATTTTTGCACTCTAGTGTGGTTTATGGGTTACTAAATAATATGGACCCGCTAAATATTGGCCGATATTTATCAAACAGGTAAGCTATTTCGCGGCGTTACAAACTATTGGGCCTGCACAAACCTATAATACCCTGACAACATAGTAGTGTAGGGTATAATTATTGTAAATTGAAGTTATTGAAATTGATATTTTATGGATTTTTTTTATATTTTATGATTTTTTTCCTAGAAACTATGAACACTTTAAAATACGAAAATCACAAAAATTCAAATATTTACCTTAGAATAGAATAAATATTATTATTTGAAATTTCACCACTTAAATTTTTTGAAATTTTGGCTTTCAATTTTTTATTTTACAAGCACAAAACAGCCACTATTCATAAAATGTATGAATTATTTCATAAAAACAATGAATATTTTGTAAATCAATCACAAAAACCATATAAATTTACTTCATCAAGATATTATTTTATTTGTATTTCTTTATTTCGGTAAATGAAAAAAACACCGAACTTAAAAACGAAAAACGTAGGAGATCAACAGACTGACACGGAACGAAAAAATAAAATGCTTCCGCTCTTCACGACACCGCACACAGACTGCCGACAGAGAGAGAGTAGACAGTAGAATTGTGCCGGCCAAAAAAACTATGTCAACTCCGAAACGAATGACGAGGGTCAGGTCAAATAAATAGCTAAGCAGTAGCTAGTGTGTGTGTGTGCTGTGTGGAAAATAAATATGAGGAAAACGCCCTTAAATTAGAAAAACACACACACAAGCATACCCTCAAACACACACGTACCATAGCACACATAATTTTCTATTAGCGAAAGCCACCATAATCAAGAACATCGACATCGTCATCATCATCTCGCCCTCCAATGCAATGGAAAGTGTAATAAAAATTTTTTTTTAAATACCGGCATTTCGAGTATGGAATGGCATTACTACTTGCTGCTGTCATCACTCTCGGGAGTTGAGAGCTCAGGGACTAGCCTATAGGCACAAAAGAAGGGCATTTTGTATATTTTTCTAATTTTCAAGTAGTCATCAAAACGAACTTGTTTACTTCTGCCATTTGGAAGAACACGCTTTAAGACAATAAACAATAATATTTTTGACTTCGATGACGACTAATGAGAACGAATGGATGGGTGCATGCATAGCTTGTTATGGTGGCAATGATGCGAATCGAACAAAAAAATTACTCATATGAGTTCTGAGATGAGGGTTCTCACATGATGGAAGAATCTGTAAAACTACTAAGGCCAAGTTAGTCAATGGGTGAATGATTCACATGCTGACGACGGCGATGTGGATGATGGCTGAGACAAATAATCTTTAATTTGTAATTGTTTTAATTAAATTATAAGGGTTCAAAAAAGTCAAGTAGTTGGTAGCCATTGATGGGGGGAAATAAAGGGGTTATCGAGGCAATTTCGCTTTAAATTACAAAAAAGTAATTGAAATTTTTCAAGAAACTAAAGAGAAACCTTTAAATGCTCATAATTAATCATAAACGTCTTAGCCCCTCGTTGGGCGCCAAATCTCAAATACATGTTATGGACAAGGTTAAGGTAGCTATGCATGACTTTTCTCCTGGGAAATGAAATAACACCACTAAGAAAAGCTGAGAGCTGTTCACACAAGGCATATCACAATTGGCGCCCAATATGGGGAAAATTTCGCTTTTCATGAGATTTCAGTTTTGTTGCTTATTTTCGCTTCAATAGATATTGGCGCCCAATATTTCATTGTGTCGCAAATATTTGATAATGAAATCAAATTATTGCAGTCAAGTTTCGATTCAATAAAAATCTCAACTACTCCCTCTCCTAATGTCCATATCCTTTATTACCCTCACAACCGCTATTGTAATTATAATTTATATTCTGCTGGTATTATTAGTCAACCATCTATTGTAAAGGTTTTCATGTTTCCTTTGCTGCCGCTACACCCCTATGTCTGACCATAAAAAATAATTTAATTGTCAGTTTTTATAGGAAAATCTCCGCGTCAAGGTTAAAAAAATCGACGAACAAAAAAATGTCCCTGGCGCAGCAACGATATTTTATGGAATGACTGACTGAGCTAGATTTTTTTCTCGTTTTCTCGTTGCATTCCAAGTGCCAAGGTTGCTGGCGGCATCGTCATGTGTGCAGCAACAAACAATATAGTACAGCATTGGGTCAAGGATTCGGATGGCTAGCCGCCGCATGGTTGTGCAAAACCAACAGATGCAGATGCCAAAGGAAAAATGTAGAGAGATGGAATTTAAGGAATAGGTTAAATAATAGATATAAATTAGTATTTTGAGGTCAAATTAAAAAATGAAATTGGATTTAGATTAAGAATAAACAATCGATAATAAAAGTACTGGAGCAACTGGATTTTTGGCGCCCAATGTGTATCACAAAAGTTTATGAAAGAAGCTTCTACAAAATGTATTAATTGGATATAGATTTTCGGCGCCCAACGTGCGTTATAACAAACGAATCACTGGACGATATTTAACGGAACTCTATAATATTTTCTATCTCGTTGAATCGCGAACTTGAAATCAGGATAGATTTTCGGCGCCCAACGTGCATTATAACAAACGAATCACTGGACGAGATTTAACGGAACTCTATAATATTTTCTATCTCGTTGAATCGCGAACTTGAAATCAGGATCCATTGGAATATGTTTTAGCGCCCAATGTGTGTCACAAAATATAAGGAACAAAATCCTCTACATAAAGTCGTCTTATTTCGTCTTCATGAACTAGATTTTTTGGCGCCCAACGTGTGTCACAAAATGTCAAGAATAAATTGACAAAATGAACAGAGAAACGTCTCTTGAGAGTCTCTGAATTTCGTCGAATCTCGACTCTGAAAATGGTATCAAATGGAAAATCATAATAGGTTCTATTATATATTAGCTGAAGGAATCTGAAGGCAGGAAGTCCTTTAACGGCGCACTAATGGCTGGGAATGTAAAAGAAATCGATAGATCGATAGACGAGCTGAAAGAAGTCTTCTTCTTAGACGAATCTCCATAGACAAACTGATCATAGTCTTTCATGAATTCGCTGAAATATATCTGAAAATGCGAACAGAAGGAAGAGAGCCTTTTAAAGGTCTGAAGGGAGTCTCTACTAGAGTCGATGAACAGAAGGAATTTTCTACAGACGGAGCCGAACTGAATGTAGAATTGCATAGACAAGCGAAAAGGTATACCAAAAGAGGGTAAATATGTATTTCATAGTCGAGCTGAAAGAAGGACTTCTTTATTAACGATCTACAGGCTAGGCACGTGCTGAGAGTGATAGTTGATCTGAAAGCAGGGAGTCTCAACATAATATCAAATGGAACACCATAATAGGGTCTATTATAGATCAGCTGAAGGAATCTTAAGGCAGAAAGTCTTTCAACGGCGCTCTAACAACTGGGATTGTAAAGTGGATCGATAGTCGAATTGAAGAAGTATTTCATAGACGAGATAGATAAGCTGAGATGAGTCTTTCCATTTAAAGGTCTGAAGGGAGTCTCTACAGACAAAGCCGAGCTAAATAGAGACTTTCATAGACAAGCGGAAGGGTATACCAAAGGGCGAGCGTAAATGTGTATTTCATAGTCGAGCTGAAGGAATGGCTTCATTCCTGAACGATCTGAAGGCTAAGGGAAGGGTATCTATACAAGCCAACTGGAGGTAGAAAACTGAGACGAATCTGTAGAATATAAAAAAATAGATGACGCCCAACGAGGGGCCAACATTTTAATAATTTTTTTAATGAACACTGGAGTGACTCGTACGTACTCGTACGTACGCAATGCAGACTATGTAGGCAGAGATAAACCACAGTTAGTCTCTGAACTATAACCTTTACACCTGAAGAGGAGGGTCAATTTGAAGGAAGAATCTTCACATTGGAGTTGGTGGTATTTTCTATAGACTTGCAGAAAGTATTCGTTTTATGCGACCAACGTGATAAAAATGTTAGACAACATTGGCGTCCAACGTGGAGATTTACATAACAAAATGCTAGTTCTCAAAATATTATATCAGTAAGTTTCTCTATAAAAAATATATGGCGCCCAACGTGGGGCAATAATCCAAATAGTTATTTTTGGTGAAATAAAAGTTGGCAGGGGTCTCTGAGGAAGGTTAAATAGAATCTGAACTGTAGTTTGCACAGGTGTGCTGCAAGATGTGAGGAGGTAGGAAAGTTAAAAAGTCTGATATAATTTAAAGGGCAGTTAGAGATTAGATTTTACATGGAAGATAAGAAGAAGGGGATACACTGTGAAGGAAATGAGGTAGTATTTTTAGGCAAAGCTGTTGAAGGTGGGGTGTTCAAAGGAATATCATCAGACGAGTTCAAATGATTCATTGTAGACCTGTAGAAATATTTGTTGTTATGTGAGCAAAGTGGAGAATCTGTAGATTGCTTTTGGCGTCCAAAGTGTCAATCAGCCTTGAGATTTTCTATATATAAGTCTTTCTATATTAGATATGGCGTCCAACGTGTCAATCAGGCTTGAGATTTTCTATATATATACGTTTTTCGCCAAACGTTTAGAAAAAAAAACTAAAATGATTTTTTTGAAAAATATTTTCTCGGTTGGCAGGGAGTTTGGGAATGCATGGTGTCTGAGGGTAATCGGTCTCTGAACTGTGGCCTTTACAGAGTAACTGAAAAAAGGAGTTAATGTGAAGTCAACATTGGCATTGATTTACTAAAATTAGTCCTCAGAATTTGTTCTCTGTAGACCGGGAGTTTTGGTATGCATGGCGTCTGAGGGTAATCGGTCTCTGAACTGTAGCCTTTATAATGTAGCTAAAGAAGGAAGTCAATGTGAAGTCAACTTTGGCATTGACTTACGAAAATCGATCCTCAGAATATTGAATGAGAAGTTTCTATGTAGACATGGAGTCTTTGACGTCTGAGGGTATTCAGTTTGTAGCTTTTAAAGAGAAAGGGTTTCAATACGAATTTGAAGCCTCAAAAGCTGACTAAAATTAATAAAAATTGCCGACAATACTGAAGCCCTGCAGAATTAAGTTTAATTTATGGCTCCCAACGTTTAGTCCTTATTGCATGCCTGAAAAGGGGGTCATTTGAAGGTACGGAAGGTAAGAAGGCTTCACTGTCCACCTGAAAAATGAATAAAAAGAATCTAGCAAAATATTTTTTGTAGGTGTCATAGGTAAGTAAGTTTGTGAAATTTAGCCCTTATTGCTCATGTGAAAAAGGAGGACAGTTTGAAGGTATGGAAGAAGGCTTCATGGTCCACCTGAAAAAGGAAAGAAGGAAAACTCCCTCCATAGATTTGAATGGATTCTGCATAGACTTGCGGAAATAATTATTTTAAAACGACTAAAGTTGAAGATTGCGGCGAGTCCAATTTGGCGCCCAAAGTGGCAATATGACTTCAGATATAACGAAATATCAGTCCTCAGAATTTTACACGATTTTCTTTCAGTAATTTTGCCTAAAAATGAGCAGAAGTCTATACAGGCGTGTATTTTAAACGTCCAACGTGATAAAATGGTACCTAACGAGGCCATATCAGCCTGGAGATTATTCAATGGCGCCCAACATGGGGTCAGAAATACAAAAAATATGTCTTGGAAGTAATGACTCTCTCTAAAAACAGGGAGTTTGAGAGGGGGCCAAAAAAACTTTTTTCTTTTGAAGGATTGATTCACTCTAAAAACAGGGATATTGAGGGCTGAGTCTGAAAAAACAGTATATATACACGATCTGAAGAAATGTCATTGGCGCTCAACATCTCTTGCTTTTTTCAGATTTAACGAATAACAGTTCGCAGAAAACTGAATGATACAAATTAAAAAATGATTTGTTTTGATGACAGGGAACCTGAAGGCAGTTATTCTCTAAACAAGGCTGAGGCAACAATTTATATTTTGCCCAAACTAACAACCTGAATAATTAACGCAATATTCCCTCCGTAAATAGGAGTCTCTTTGCGCGTAGGAAGTTTCCAAAGGCAGATAGTCTCTGAATTATAGTTTACATGTGAGATTTTGGAGCCCAAAGGTCGATATGAATTCAGACATACTGAATATTAAACAATCCTTCGAATATTAAACAATTTTCCGTAAAAAGGGTATGGCGACCAACGTGTGACAAAGAAAACCCAAATATTATTTTTATTTTTCTTAAATCCTATCAAAACCATCCTTCCATCCTTCCAGCAATTATAAATTATTACCTCTAGGCCATTTAATTCCATAGTGCAATTATGTCAAGTATCGTACACGAACGAACAAGCCCTGTCAAATCTCAAACCACTTTACAATTTTGAAAGAACAACAATATGAAATACGATCCACTTGTTAAGGCCACATTCAGAGCCATCATCCAGACCGTAAAATAAACAATTTGGACGGCTGGTCTGTCTGGCTGGCAGTTTATTTTGCGGGATGATGGAAAGCTGCTGATGCATCAAATAATTGCAGGATGGGGGAAGTGAACACCACAAAAACACTATGTGTGTGTGTTTTCCATGTTGTCGAAAATCATTTGTCAGCAATTTGTTGCATTTCTTTGTTTCTTTTTGTAATTTGTTAAACAAATTTTATTAATGGGTTCGATTGCCAAAAAACCACCCACACAAGTCTTTCAAATGTCTGCACATGCACTTCTCCCGGACATTGATATGTGTGTCTGTTGTAATGAAGTTATAAAGCCATAATCATGATCTACAAACAATTTTAATATCTGGGAATAAAAATTCATTACATCAACCAGGCATCTGGGTTGTGACAGTGGAAGAAGTGGCAACGAAGTCAAAGGGGATGCTTTTACGAACTGACAGTTCGGTCTGGACAAATTTTTATGACGTAGACACTTTTGATTTCATTTGTTGTTATCGGATTTTTTATTTATAAATATCCCATGGCCAACAAACGCCACCACAAAAGAAGCGTACACGCATTTCAAGTGCGTCTGACTGTCGAATGCCAAGCAGACAGACTGACTGCCTGGCTTGTGGTGTGGCTTTAATGAAATTGTTTTTCGCCAATGGCCGTCGTCCTTTTGTTATTGGTTTTGTTTCAGTGTTTTTGTTGGTGTATCAGATTTTCAAGATGTGCAAGTTTTTCGACAGATGTCACGTACCATTCTTTTTCTATCAAACGAAGAGAGAGAGAGAAAGAAAAGAAGCTTTATTGCACAACTTGTTTGCAGGATATTTAAATATGCAAGCCATTGTTGACACATTGTTACCAAGTTACCCTTATTTTTTTGTTTTTGGAACAATGAAACTTGTACTTCAAAACCGGAAAGGATTTGTTTATTTAAAGAACAGGTTTGACTTGGCCTGGTATTGTTTTAATTTCTCTCTACATTGGCTTCGAAAAAAGGGAAAGTGTTTTATATGATTTGAGGGGGTTGGTTGTCTTACGCCCAATTTTGTAACGTTTAGAAGCAGGACATTTTGTGACAAATTTCAGAAGACCTACAGAACACTTTACGAAATTTTTGTATAGGCGAGAGAAAGCGGGGAACATAAGGAAATTTAGGAGTTAATTTTTTGGAATAGATGCTTTGACGAAAGGTGACTTCATAGACCAGGTTAAGGGAAATGGAGAAGCAACTGAACTCGTACTTATAGGCGAGCTGAGTGTCTTTCGTAGTCGAGTTCGGAAGCCAGATGGGGTATGGGGATGTTAAGGGTAAGAAGGTGACAGTTTTATCTACCCAAAAATCGGATTCTGCCTGGAATGCTGCCTTTCTCGTTGAAGAACTGATGAAAAGTTAGCGAGAGTCTTCATAGAAAAACTGAAGGGTTAGCTTATTCTAAGTAAGAATGTTTAAGGAATGGCGCCCAACATAGGGCCAGCAATACTAAAAATATTTTTTTGAAAGGAAGGATGATTCTCTCTAAAACAGGGAGTTTGAGGGCTGGGTCTGTAAAAAATTATATATAGACGATGTAAAGAGTTGACATTGGCGCCAGCATGTCTTGCTTTCTTCAGATATGACAGTCCACAGGATTGGCGCCCAACATGGGGCAACAAAAATTAAAAACAAAATTGGTTTGATGACAAGCTTCCTCATAATATTAAATTATTTTCTGTTAAGTCCATGGCGCCTAACAAGGATCAAAATAGTTCCATATTTCAAAAAGATAAGACAAACGTGGCCATATGATCACAATCTTCAGAACCCTCGGAATATAGGATCATTTCTCTAAGTGGCGTTCTCACTTCAAACTTCAAATCTCTAAGTAATTAAGTTATAACAATAAATGGCGCCCGACGTGGGACAAACCTACTAATATGTGTTTTATGAAATGAAAATTCACTGGAAATCTCTGAAAGGAGTGAGTCACAGAAGTCATAAAGTCTGGTGTCAGGTTTTTGGATTACAGCGAACTGAAGAAGAATGGGTTTTGAAAAATGAAATCTCGATTAGAAATTCTTATCTATAGAACTGTAAAAATATGTATTTTTTATGTGATCAAAGTGGATAAATTATAGATGACGAGTTTTGGTATTCAGTCTGCAGGGATTTGGAGAACCGAAGATGGGGAAGAGTGTTAAAAATTTGAAATTATTCTCTAGACACTTGTAGAAGGATTTATTTTTATGTGACCAAAGTGGAGTGAATTTTACACGACGACTTTTGGCTCCCAAAGTGTAAATTTGATTTCAGATTTTCTTGATGTAAGTTTCTCTAAAAGGGCATGGCGCCCAATGTGGGGCACATAAAAAAACTAAAATGAGTTTTTTTCCTGAAATGATATACAGGAGTAAGTCTGTTGGGATAACGTTTCTTTTAGGCAGACAGTCTAAGGTCACAGAGTTTTGTTTTTTTTTTTTTGCGTAGAGAAATTGTAAACGATTTTGGCGCCCAACGTGCCAAGCTGACAGATTTTGTTTTAAGTAAAAAAAAAAAAAATAATAAAATTATTTTTTGTAGGTATGGTGTCTGAGAGTAGTCAGTCTCTTGGAATTATAACGTCTACTTGCGGACTGAAAAAGAAATATAGTTTTTTACTTTGCCTGGAGAAATTTCATTCGATTTTGGCGTTCAACGTGTCATCTTAACATCAGATGTTCTTCTATGTAAAAAAAAAAACAAAATTATTTTAAGTAGGCATGGTGTCTAAGAGTAGTTAGTCTCTGATCTGTGAAGTATTCACAGACGTCCATAATAGAGAAACCTTTGACGACATTGGCGTCCAACGGGGTAATCAGATGTCAGATATGACAAGGAAATTGGCGTACATTGTGGTAATCAGACAAAAAATTTAATAAAAAAGCCATGGCGCAAAACGTTTGGCAAAGTGTAAATTTTACATGCGGATTGAAAAAGAAATATTGTTTTTTATTTTGCTTGTAGAAATTGTATACGATGTTGGCGCCCAACGAGTCAACCTAACTACAGATTTAATTCTAACTAAAAAATAAAACAAAAATTATTTTTTGTAGGCAATGGTGTCTGAGGGTAGACAGTCTCTGATCTGGGAAGTCTTCACAGATTACCACTGTGGACAAACTACTGACGGTATTGGCGTCCAGACGTCAGACATGACGGGGAAATTGGCAATCAGACAAAATATGTAATTAAGTCAAGGAATTTTCTTTAGGCAGGTAGTCTAAGGTCACAGAGCCTTGGAAATATAACCTTTACAGGCGGACTGAAACATTATTTTTTTGCGTAGAGAAATTATACACGATTTTGGCGCCCATCGTGTCAATCAAAATTCAGATTTTGTTCTAAGGTAAAAAAAACATAAAATTATTTTTTGTTGTCATGGTCTCTGAGGGTATTCAGTCTCCGATCTGTGAAGTCCTCACAGACTACCACTATGGACAAACTGCTGACGGCATTGGCATCCAACGAGGTAATCAGACTTTAGACATGGCATAGCGGGCAGTCTAAGGTCTTAGAGTCTTGGAAATGTAACCTTTACATGCTGACAGAAAAAGACATATTGTTTTTTCGCGTGTGGAAATTGTATATGACTTTGGCGCCCAACGTGTCAATCTAACGTCAGATGTTGTTCTATGTTAAAAAAATAATTAAAACACTCTATTTATTTTTTGCAGTTGTCTGAGGGTAGTCAGTCTCTGATCTGTAGCTTTTACAGGGAAGAGATAAAAGGTAGGAAGTCTTTGCAGAAAAAAATGTTGACGGCATTGGCGTCCAACGCGGTAATCAGACGTCAGCCATGACGGGGAAATTGGCGCCCATTGTGGTAATCAGACAAAAAATTGAATTTAAAATTTAATGGCTTAAATTTTGCAATTCAATTTTTTTTATAATAATAAAATAAATATCTTGTAGGCAGCCAATGTATGGTCACAGAGTTTTGGAAATGTATTTTTTCGGGGAGATTTTGGCGCCCAACTTGCCAAACTAATTTCGGATTTTGTTTTAAGTATAAAATGTTAATCAAAACTCTATATACATATTTTTTGTAGGTATCTGAGGGTAGTCAGATCTGTAGCTTTTACAGGGAAGAGAAAGAATGTAGAAAGTCTTAACAGAGAAACTGTTGACGATATTGGCGTCCAACGTGGGTATTGAATAATTAGTGTGTGTGTATGTATATAAAGGCGTTTCACCCATACATGAAGCCATTTTTTTTTTGTGAAATAAAGCAAGGATATCTCTAATAGACGGACTGAAGAGATGGAGTCACTTTAAGATACAATTTTTTGTATTTACATTTTTACTTTATTTTTTTGTAAATCCTAAAAATATTCCACGAAATAAAAGCCAACCTGTTGTTAAAACCAAGACTACACAGGTCCACAAAAAAAAAAACTCTTTATTCCCCCTAACAAAAAACTGTGCAAGTAGCTGCTAATTACCAGATTGCCTATTGTTAAGAAGAGGAAGTTTTAAAAAATATAGTACAAGCCATAAAGAAGAAGAAGACATAATGCCAAGCATAGAAAAAATATTAAAGAGGACAATTATAAACCGACAAATAAAACTACAAACTACAGCAGTAGCTAGAGCACCACTTGGGAATAATGAGAGTTGGTGGTGGGTGCTAAAATTAAAAACAAAAAATTGTGGATTTCTGCAAGAAGATCCGCTCTTAACCCCACAATAACTAGAATTACATCATAATAATGAAAGGCCGGAAAATTAAGTGACTTGAAATTAGTTTGTAAAATTTTCCAAGAGGTTTTTGTAAGGAAGTAAAATTGTTCTAACTCGTTTACTCGATGGATGATAGATTTGGGATTCTATTTTATTTATTTATTTTTTGTTTTTTTTTTTTTTTTTTTTTTTTTTTGGGTCATCAAAGGATTTCTGTTGTCTGAAAGTTGTCATAATTATAAAATAAATACTTACAAAGAAATTGGTTTAGGAGACCAGTTTTTACTGGTTTGAAATCTTACCTGCAAAGAAGAAAAGAGAAAAAATTATTAGAATTTGATAAAAAAAATATTTTGGGTTCAAAGCGATTTTTTAGAATGCTTATATAATATAATGGTGAATATGATTTCATAACACATATTTATTTATTTATTTGTTATTTTTTTTTCTCTTGAATTAAACACCCAGCCTCGTATTTTCATATAAATTAATGTGAGCAATTTAGCAGCAGTTTAATATTTTTTGTAGTCATTATAAAATGTAGTCATAAATTTAGCAATAAAATTACTCATATGTCGTATTCAGGTCACTGTTGAATATAATATAATTAAAAAAAACAAAATTAGAACAAAAAAAATATTTTTAATGGACATTACGGGTTAGTTATAACAGGAGGTCGGAATATATATATATATATATATATTATTTATTATTATTTATTTACTTATTTTTTTTACGAAATAATCTATAAACGTGACTTTTAGCATAATTTTACAATCAATAAATAATGAGGTTGATTGGAAAAATATAATACAAAAGCAATGTGAAGGAAAAAAGTAACCTTTTTATAATTGTTTATAAGAAAAGTGCACATTTGCCTGACTAATAATTGCAGCAGACTAATACCAACTTTTTTATATTATTTATTTTTTTTATTTTTATTTTTTACCAACTTTTTTATATTATTTATTTTTTTTTATTTTTTTTTTTTATTTTTTTATTTTTTTATTTTTTTTTTATTTTTTATTTTTTTTTTATTTTTTTTTTTTTTTTTTTTTTTTTTATTTTTTTTTTTTTTTATTTTTTTTTTATTTTTTATTTTTTTTTTTTTTATTCTTTTTTATTTTTTTTATTCTTTTTTATTTTTTTTATTTTTTTTTATTTTTTTTATTCTTTTTTATTTTTTTATTCTTTTTTATTTTTTTTATTTTTTTACTTTTTATTTTTTTTTTTATTCTTGAAACCATGCATTTCAAGATTCAGAAATCACCTGCTAAGTTTATTATTGTTTATTCGGTTACAAAACCGCAATATTTTGACCAGAAAAAACCACCACAACAACGCAACCAAGCCCGGTATCTAAATATAATAAAACCACCATCAAAAACAACACCTCAAACTCTGACAACATTCCAAACGAGAACTGTAGAAATACTATTGCGGTTTTTATTTCTATATTCAATATAATTGTTTCCCATGTCTAAAAATTGAATACACATTGTGTTAAGAAATTTAACAAAAAAAATCAAAGCGTATTTTTTTAATTTCATCTTAAATACGTAGCAATTGCAAATGTTTATAGCAATTACGTTGTTGCAAATATTACAAAGTGGACAATTAGTTGAGAAATTAAGAAAATTGTTTGAAATAAAGTATGAAATCGTCCAACACGAGACAATTGGAAAGGCTTATATTAATTATGTGGTAAATCAACTTTGTAGATTTGATACTTGTCTAGTAGAAATAAAGTGGCGCCCAACATTTGGTCAGAGAAAAAATTATCGAATCAAATTATGTATCTGAGCTCTATATATGAACACATGGACCTAATTGAGTAACCGTTGTGTACACCAATTGTTTTTTGTAATCACTTTATATTCAATTTAATACCCTCTGTCAAATTTCCTGTAACAACCATTTACATAAAATCGAACGAAAATATATATAAGACCTATATCTAAATCTGAACCGATTTCAACAAATCATATCACGCATCATTTTTTTTCTCAATAGCATTCGCTATGCAAAATTCAGACAAGCATTGGGAGTTTGGTGCACCATTCACAAAAAAATCGGACCAAACTATATATGGGAGCTATATCTAAATCTGAACCGATTTCAGCAAAACTAAATCTGAACCGATTTCAACAAAACTTCGCATACATTAGTCTGGGCACAATTCAGTACTATGTGCAAAATTTTGTCCCAATCGTGCAAATATTGTGAGTTTTGTGTATCAATCACCAAAAAATCGGACGAAACTATATATGGGAGCTATATCTAAATCTGAACCGATTTTAACAAATCTTCGCAGACATCATATCGGACATTCCTTTCGCCTGATATTGGATTTACTAATATTGAAAATGTTGACCATTTGTTGGGGAGGTACCAGAAGGAGTGCACCAATGGGTCCCATCTTCAAACTTGATCTAGGCTTTGTAAAGATAATAGATTGTGCAAAGTTAGGTTCGCATCGGACCTACCATTCGCCTGATATTGGATTTACAAATATTGAAAATTTTGACCATTTGTGGGGGAGGTACTAGAAGGAGTGGACCCAGTCAGTCTCATCTTCAAACTTGATCTAGAATTGGTAAAGGTAATAGGCTGTACAAAGTTTCGTTAAAATCGGATAGTCCTTTGCATGCTATTATAAAATTAATTTTTAGCACAATTTTGACAATTTTGTGGGGGAGGTACCAGAAAGAGTGGACTGATATTCACCATCGTCGAACTTAAACTAAGTTTGGACAAAATATTAAGATGTGCAAAGTTTGAATGAAATCGTTTGCTGCCATCGAGAGTTATCTTGCGAAACAGCCCGACAGGACAACGGACGGACGGACGGATATGCGTAAATCGACTACAAATTTTCTGAAACGGATTTGGTCCGAAGAAACATAGGGTCTAAAACCATTATTTCTATGAGGGACATTTTCACAGTTCCACAAAGTTTGTAACGCCGCGAAATATTGGTCCTAGACCCACCTTTAAGTATACCAATCGTCATATCTCGACTAGCTGAGTTGATCTAGACAAGTGTGTCCGTCCGTCCGCCCGTCTGTCCATAATAATTTGTAAACACGATACAGATCACAGTTATGGACCAATCTTCACGAAATTTTGCATGTAGGATGGGTTCTGGCCAATGAAGACCCCTATTGTTTTTGGTAAAGATCGGTTAATATTTAGGGATGAAATGGACCAAATACTTAATTTTCGTCGAATTTTCTACTCGCTCCAAATGCCGCAATTATGGCCCTAATATTGGGCCAAAGAATAAGCATGCTGGTTTTGATAAAGATCGGTCAATATTTAGCGGGTCAAATGGACCCTGATTTTTGTGTGAAAAATTACAAAAATTTGTGTTCTATACCGTACATACTCCTATACTCCTGAAGAACATAGACCCGAGAAGTTGATAGCATATCCAAGAGGCGTGGTTGACCTTATACCAATTATATTGTCGTATGAACGCGGATGTGGGAGTTACACACAAATATTTATAGGTGGTTACGTATTCATATATTATTTAGTAACCAATTAACACACTAGAGGGTGGAAATATAGAGCAGGATCGCTTTGAAATTTTCCATGAGTATCCAGGTATGGTCAAGGACAACGCCTATAATTTTCGGTGATGATCAGATAATAGTTTTGGGATAAAGTGGACCAAAACTTATTTGTTTGTGTAATTTGGAGTCGATCTATAGGCCACAATTGGATAGCCGAACTTCACAACACAAAGGGTGAAGGGAATCTGGACAAGTAATTAGAAAGGCTGTACTGAATATCAGTAATATTTGTTGACCTCCGTCAAGAGGGTGTAAATATCGCGAAATATTGCCCAAGAACATACAACCACAGAAAGTTAGACTTTCGTGGAAGTTGTGTATATGCTCCGCTCACTGATTAATTTATATTACTTAATTTTTTTTAAAAACTTATTTACGATTAAATTATGTTCAGTCCCAGTCTTATTATGGAATGTTGTTATTATTCGTGTTCAATAGAAAAGAAAAAAAAACAAATATTATTTTTTTCTTTTCAATTCATTATAAATTCCATGGGCACAACTGATTAACAACACCCCTTCCCCCTAACCCATTTGAGTGATGATGTGAAAAGCAATAAATTTTGGGTGGGTCCAAACTCTCTCGAAAAAAAAACAAAAACAAATTACATTCAATTGTCTAAGGCTTGTCGGGGAACTTTTGGGTTACAAATACGCTTTTTTAAACTGAGTCTTGATCTTTAGTTTTCAAAACAAAACTCGAATTTCTAAAATTGTCTGCAAGAAGCAACAGCAGCAGTCACAGCATGTAAAACAAGGCTGGCTGGCTGACTGACTCGCTGGCTGATGGGTTGGGGTTGCTTGCCTCGCATTTGTTGTGGTGTGTGATGGTGGTGCTTGCATATATGATTGGATGTCTGGCCCATTGTGGTGTCTTGGCTGGGAGTGAAGGAGACCGACCGGACCGTTTTATAAGGCAATTCATGTGGTTGTTGCTATTTACAAATATGGAGAATAACAACTTAATGTCTGCAGAGATATTTTTTTATTTCTTCATCTTCTAGCCATAGATAGGCTCGATCGCTAGTTCACATGGAAGAAAATAAAAAAGTAAACTATCTTAACTCTTGAAAGGTCAACAAGTTATTAACAAAGATCATTTTATTTTTTTTTTACAGCGTTACATATCCCGGCAGACATTTGAAAATATTAAAAAAAAATATGAGGGGAAATTATTTCAAGATTTTATTACAAGCAAAAAAAAAAAGAATTCTGCTTCACATCAAATTTTTCAATCCAACACGACATTTGTTGATTTAATTTTTCTCTCTGTGTTAATTCTTTATAGTTTCGAGTTAAATTGTAATTAGTTTAAAGCACGCTTTTTTTATGACCACATATCACGAAAAATTGGTTGTTGTTTTTGTTAAATTTCCTCAGAAGTGAAGACATCACGCGAATAGTCGTCAAGTCCACCGCCAAACGCCATTCAGCCAACTATCTAATGCCGGGTAATTTAAATGACCAACAATTGGCTTTTGCCGGCCAAATAGCTAGAGCACGTAAGTAGTCAAAATACAACAACAACAATAACAACAAAAGCAAAAAGTAATAACCCCGCCACAAATTAAACAAATTAAGTAAATTTTTTTTTTTTTTTTTTTTTTTTTTGGCTTTTTTGTCGTTGGGTTCAACAACCTCCTTGAGCTAGATTATGTCATTGCCGGTGGATGAAAATATTTCGGTATTATTTCTTTTTCAAAAGAAAATGTTTTAGAGCTGGCAAATTTGATATAGAATAAAATAATGCTAATAGTGAATATATGCACGCCTTGGGGCATGGAACTAGTTGGGGACTATGCACACATGAACATAGACCATAAATTAAATTTGAGTAGAATTTAGTACCAAATTTCAAGAGTCGAGCTCTACGGGTTCACCCAAATTCAAATTGTACCAAATTTAGCACACATTATTTGCAAGAGTACTCACCTCAACAATCCAACTTCCTGCATACCTTGATCCTTCACTCTCGCAATAATTCCAAATTCAAATTTCAGGATTCCAAGTCTATGGTTCACCAACAATTCAAATTGTACCAAATTTAGTACACAGTAGTACCAGTTTCCAAAACCTCCTAGTTACCCCAATCCTACACCCCCCCACAGTGATCTTAAATCCATGTTTCAGGATTCCAACTCTATCGGTTCAACCATAATTCAAGCTGTACCAAATTTAGTACACAGTAGAATAAATTTCCTAAACTTCCTACACACCCCAAACCTTCACCCCCACAGTGATCCTAAATCCAAATTTCAGGATTCCATTTCTATCGGAATTCAAATTGTACTAAATTTAGTACACAGTAGTACCAATTTCCAAAAATGTATACGTACACAAATCCTACACTCCCACAGTGATCTTAAATCCAAATTTCTGAACTCTAACTCTGGGTGAACCGATCCACAATTTAAATTGTACCAAATTTAGTGCACAGTAGTACTTATTTCCAAAACCTTCTTCCTACCACAAACCTACACCCCCATAGTGATCCTAAATACAAGTTTCAGGATTTCAACTCTATCGTTTCACTCACAATTCAAATTGTACCAAATTTAGTACACAGTAGTACCAGTTTCCAAAACCAACTAATTACCCGACAATTCACCCACAATTCAAATTGCACCAAATTTAGTACACAGTAGTACCAGTTTCCAAAACCTCCTAAGTACCCCAAACCTAAAACCTTATTCCAAGTTTCAGGATTCCAACTCTATCTGTCCACCCACAATTCAAATTGTACCAAATTTAGTACGCAGAAGTACCAAATTCCAAAATTTTCTACATACACCAATCCTACACTCCCACAGTGATCCTAAATCCAAGTTTCATGATTCCATCTCTATCGGAATTAAAATTGTACCAAATTTAGTACACTGTAGTATCAATTTCCAACATTTTCTACACACCCCAAACCTTCACCCCCACAGTGATCCTAAATCCAAGTTTCAGATTTCCAACTCTATCGGTTCACCCACAATTCAAGCTGTACCAAATTTAGTACACATTAGTACAAAATTGTTAAACTTCCTACATACCTCGATCTTACACCATTGTACCAAATTTAGTACCATTTAGTACCCATGAGTATTAATTTGGTAAACTGAATCCTGACACTAATCCTACATCCCAACAATGATCCTAACTCCAAATTTCATTGTTCCCGCTCTATAGGATCACCCAAATCCAAACTGTACCGATTATAGTACGATTTAGTACTTTTCGTACACATAAGTAACAAATTTCTAAAATTACGTTCACATCCCAATCCTCCGACAGTAATTTTAATTTCAAATTCCAGGATTCCAGCTCGATTTGTACCTCCAAATCAAATTTGTACCAAATATAGTACCATATAGTACTTTTCATACACATGAGTACACCCTTTCCAAACTCTCATCATATCGCCCCTAATTCTCAACCTTAATTTGCATTCCAAATTTCAAGTTTCTAGCTCAATCCATTCACATGCTACGAAATTGTACCAAATTTAGTACATTTCAGTACTTTTCCGATACTTATAGTTTGAATTTCCAAAAAGTCCTTTGCTACATCTATTCTACACTCCATCAGTGACCCTCAATACAAATTTCAGATTTCTAGCTTTACTGGTTCGCCAAATACAAATGATACCATATTTATACTGGTTAGTACTTTTCGTACGGTTCTAGTACGAATTTCCAAAAACCCAGCACATTCAAAACCATCTCCTTAAATGGACCCTACATCTCAACCTTAATTCACGCTTCAAAATTCAAGTTTTTAACGCTATCCGTTCACATGCTACGAAATTGTACCAAATTTAGTACATTTTCGTACTTTTCGGACAGTTATAGTTCGAATTTCCAAAAATCCTTTGGTACATCTGTCCTACACTCCATCAACGACCACCAAACCAAATTTCAGAGTTCTAGCTCCAGCGGTTCGCCAAATACAAATGGTATCACATTTAGTACTTTTCGTACCGTTCTAGTACGAATTTCCAAAAATCCAGACTTATTTGTCACATTTGGGCCAAGAGTGACCCCTCACCCAAAATTTCTATGAATAATAAATCATTCAGTCAATCACTTTACTCTTTTATTAATAAAGATTTTCCAAAAACCTCTACAACACTTTTTGCAATTCACCGAAAGTATTATTTTTTCTTACAAAATCATGCCGCATGATGTCATTTCTTCTGTCATGTAGTCGTACATATACAAATGACTTATGCCACTTTCTCATACAACAGTAATAATAACCCTACAATGACATGAGAGGGGAAACTACAACATCAAATCAACAAAAAAATTACTTTACATATCAAAAGAACAACAACAAAAATAGTCCAACCACCCCCTTAAACGAATTAAGAACACACGAACTCGTTGGCCAGAGAGTTCGATGCACATAAATCAAGTGGAAAACCAAAAAAAAAAAAAAAATGAACATATATTTTTGTTTTCTTCTTTAAGGGAAAGTCAAAGGAGAGAAAAAGAAAACGACAATAAAAAACCAAGGAATAAGAAAAAGGATAATGAAAAACACGAGCATGCAAAGAAAATCGATAGCATGCCTAACGCACATTTTTCGCCTGGCAACAGCTACTAACTTCCGGACATATTGTTGATGTCATTGGAGAGGCAGCAATAGTAGTAGTTGGCCTCTTTTATTATTCTGCCATTGTGAGAGGGGGTGGGGGTATATAACATTTCCGTGTATTTTTATTTTCCTCGTTTCATGCCAACTGAAAGAAAACAAAAACTTATGACTTTATTAAGCCTGGAGGTGATGGGGTAGAGGGAATTAGTTTGCGGCTTCATTTTCTTTAGGGGGTTTTCATTTCTTTATTTAATTCTCCAAAATTAAAAAGAAAAAATTCTTTGGCCTTCTGCCATTTTGTTGTTGTTGTTCTTGTTGTGTTCATAAGTAGGATTTTATTAACTCTTGCCAAGAAATTTCCCCGTTACGAAAACGTAATAATAAATTTGACTGGGATGTCAAGTGGGGTTTAGTTTAGAGGGTCGAGTGTGTAGCTGCCAGGAAATCTGGCCGATTTAAATATAGATCTACACTAATAAAAGAGTCAAGTGAATGACTGACTTAATCACTGACTAATTTAACGATTCATCAACACCCAGGCGAAACGACTGAAACCAGAATCTTAATATTTGGGGTGAGGAGGGTCACGCTTGGTCCAAAGGTGTCAGATAAGGCTGGGTTTTTGGGAAATTCGTACTAGAACGACATTAAAAGTACTATAAAGTACTAAATATGGTACCATTTGTGGTGAATTTGAAAGTACTAAAATGTACTAAAATTGGTAAAATTTTGTAGCATGTGATTTGTATGAGCTAAAAACTTGAAATTTAGAATAAGAATTAAGGTTGAAAAGTAGGGTCGATATGAGGAGGTGGATTTGAAAGCGTGTACTTATGCATACGAAAAAGTACTAAACTGTACTAAATTTGATACAATTTTTAATTGGAGGTACAAATGGTGCTGGAATTCCGAAATTTGAAATTATAGCAATAAGTAGGTAATTTTGGAACATTGTACTTATGTGTATGACGAAAAATACTAAATGGTACTATATTTGGTACAATTTGGAATTATGGTGAACTGATAGAGTTGGAAATCTGAAATTTGGAGTTAGGATTAATATTGGGGTACGTAGGAAATGTTGGAAATTTCTACAAATGTGTACTAAATGGTTCTACATTTGGTACGCTTGGGATTTAGGTGAACCGATAGACCTGGAACACTGAAATTTGGCAATAAGAGTACTACTGCATTGTAGAATTGGGTGGAATCCTGAAATTTGGAGTTAGGATCACAATTTGGAATACGAATTAAGGTTGAGAAGTGGGGACGATATAAGGAGCGTGTACTCGTGTATAAGAAAAAAGTACTAAAATGTACTAAATTTTGTACAATTTAAATTTTGGACAAACCAATAGAGCTGAAAACCTTGAACATTGAAAATAAGGTTACTGTTGGAGAGTAGGATAGGGGTATGGATGTAGTTTTGGAAATTCATACGTATGGGTACTAAATTTGGTATAATTGGAAACTTGGGTGATTTGATGTTAGGATCGCTGTTGGGGTGTGTCTAAATTTGATACAATTTAAATTTTAGGCGAACCAATACAGCTGGAATCTTGCAATTCTGAGTTAGAGTCACAGGATGTAGGATTAGAATATGTAGAAAGTATTAGAATGTACCAATGAGTACAAAATGGTACCAAATGTGGATTTGGGTGAACCGATAGAGGTGAAACACTGAAATTTGGATATAAGGTTACTGTTGGAGTGCAAGTTGGAGTAATTGGGATATGTAGAATATTTTGGAAATTCGTACTAATGTGTACAAAATGGTACCAAATGTGGATTTGGGTGAACCGATAGAGCTGGAATCTTGACATGTAAGAAGTTTTGGAAAATTTCTACTAGTGTGTACCGAATGGTACTAAATTTGGTCCAATTTGGATTTTTGGTTGAACCGATAGATCAGGAACCCTGAAGTTTGGAAATAAGATTATTGTTGTCGTGTGGGATTGGGTGTATGGATGTAATTATGGAAATTCGTACTTATGTGTACTAAATGGTACGAAATTTGGTACAATTTGGATTTTGAAGTAAATCGATAGGTCTGGAAAACTGAAATTGCGAAATAAGATCTCTATTGGATTGTATGATTTAGGTAGTAATGGAAATTTGTTCTAATGTGTACTGAATGGTACTAAATTTGGTATAATTTGGATTTAGGTGAAGCAATAGAGTTGGAAATTTGGAATTAAGATCTGGAATCCTGAAATTGGAAAATAAGATTTCTATTGGTGTATGATGTAGGTAAGGTAATGGAAATTTGCACTAAATGGTACTAAAATCGGTACAATTTGGATTTAGAGTGAACCGATAGAGCTGGAATCCTGAAATATGGAATTAAGATTTCTTTTTGGAGTGTAGAATTGTGGTAAGATTGGGGTATGTGGTACGTGTTGAAAATTCTGCTAAATTTGGAATTGGATGAACCTATATTTAAAATTTGAATGTATTTGAAAAAATATTACAAAAGTACAAAGGGTAATAATTGATTCAAAATTATTATAGAGCTAGATTTCTGTTGCGGTCATATTTGGTGTGTATGGTTTTGAGATATGAAGGTAGTTTTTAAATATGTATCATAAGAGAACATAGAGGTACTAAATGTTATAAACATTTTAATTGTGTTCGACAGACAGAGATAGAAAATATTCCCACCCAAAAATACCAAATTTAAAATCCCAACAAGATTTTTGGGGGCTACAAAGCCCGTCGATACACAATTCATTTTTTTCCTCTGATCCCGAGATTTTCTTTGTGTGTGCGAGTGGTGGTTTAGGTCGTCTCACCCTTTGATTATTTTTATTTTCCTTATTTTTTCTGACTGCATTTTTATCGCATTCCATTTTCAATAACTTTCATTTTCTTTTTCGAAGACTACTTTTCTCCCCCAGCTCTTAAGGAAAAATAAATAAACTGTATAAAAAAACCTTCCAACTATTTGTTCACATAGCAATCTAAGTAGCTGATTCAATGACTGACTTACTGGCATATGGCCTCTCTGTGCCCAAAGCAGGCAGTTTAGGTCTCTGGGGAAAGAAAAAAAAATAAAAGAAGAGGAAAAAGCAAATAAGGAGAGAGTGGTGACAAGACATGATGAAAATAACAATAACACTGATGATGACGATGACGACGACTTCGACGTTAACTGTGAACCCTCAATTGCCCTCTAGGCTATTGACATTATGGCTAGATACAATATATTGTCGTATGTCTATTGTCGTCAGTCTAAGTCTACGATGTCAGTTCATCAAATTGCATTGTCTTGGCCATCATCACGACTGCCAAATTACCACTTCACCCATCCTCCCCCTCCTCATCATTACCCCCTTGATTTCAACTATTTTTTTTTTTGTAGTTGTTTACCTATCTCCCCCTGGCTCTTCCCCCTCATTTTCTTGGCTGACAGCCCTTTCTTTTCCATTGTCAAATCTATCATTGATTGGCAATGTATGGGGCGGGAGGAAATAAGTTCAAAGGTATGGAGGGTTATAAAAGGTATAGTGTTTGGGGATGGGGGTTTTCAAGACGTGGTAATAATAGTTGGCTGGTTGTTTTCAATTGTAGCCAGAAAAAATCGTATTCCAATAACAAACAATAAAAGGAATGACCCCTCCTTTTGGGTGGTTTAATTTCCAGGTCCTGAGGAGATCGAGGGCTGACTAAAATCACGGTAGAGATGGCAATACTTAAGATAGAGCTCTGAAATTTTGCACAGACATTGCTAGGACTTCAACGATGTTTGGTACTGCAAATGGGATATATCGGTCCTCCTTTTGGTATAGTCCCCATACAACGGTTCCCCTCAATATTCGGTATTTTGGGGATTTTGAACGCATTTTTCCAACCCAATTGACTGTAATTTGGTATTTAGGGTTCTCTTTAAACAACACATATCCGTACCAAAAATTATTAATATTGGCCCAAGTTTCAGGATAGCCCCCATATTCGGGATTTTGGACAAGTTTTCTAGCCGAAGTGGCTGGAATTTGGTATTTTGGGTTCTCATTGTGTAGCACATCTCCATACTAAAAATGATTAATATTGACCCAAGTTTCAGGATAGGCCCCATATTAACGATACCCCCAATATTCGGTATTTTTGGGATTTTTGGACATGATTTTCCAAACGAACTGGCTGTAATTTGGAATTTTGGGTTCTCATTGTGTAGCACATCTCCATACCAAAAATTATTAATATTGACCCAAGTTTCAGGATAGCCCCCAAACAACGGAACCCTTCAATATTCGGTATTTTGGGCACGTTTCCGAACCGAATTGACTGAAATTTGTTATTTTGGGTTATCATTGTATAGCACATCTCCATACCAAAAATTATTAATATTGACCCAAATTTCAGGGTAGCCTCTATACAACGGTACCTCCGAATATTCGGTACTTTGGGGATTTCGAACACCTTTTTCCAACCGATTTCGCTGTAATTTCATATTTTGAGTTCTCATTGTGTAGCACATATTCATGCCAAAAATTATTAATATTGATCCATGTTTCAGGGTAGCACCCATATAACGGTACCCCCCAATATTCGGTATTTTGGGAATTTTGGACACATATTTTCAACCGAATTGGCTATAAATTTGTATTTTGGGTTCTCATTGTGTAGCACATCTCCGTACCAAAAATTATAAATATTGGCCCATGTTTCATGGTAACCCCCATATAAGGCTACCCCCCAAAAATTCGATATTTTAGGGATTTTGGACAGGTTTTCCAACCAAATTGGCTGTAATTTTGTATTTTGGGTTCTCTTGAACGTCATTGCTTCCTGCACTTCCACCCAAAGACTGCCATGAATTCAAAACATCCATCACTGTTGTAGTATCCATCCAGCCCTCTCTATCTACGGCCGTTTTGTGTATATTTTTATTACCGCCATTTACATATGGCCAAAGTAATTAACCTGATTTCTAGTCAGTTAGCGCAGAGACATATGTGTGTGTGTGCCTGACTAAAAATAAAAAATAAAGGTGTTTAATTCACACATTCTGGCATAATGGAGGCCTGGGAAAGAGGATGACTGCTGGGAGGGTGGTTGGTTGTTGCAGATACCATGTTCGCTTAGATTCATTCATACATTCATTCATGATTACATTTTTGTTTATACTTCTATTCATGTATTCATAAATGTGTGGACAGACAATAGATGATGACGTGCTTGTTATTGTTGTAAAGAAGAAATATGCAAAAAATAAAACTACAACAAAAAGTAAATGGACAAATAAAAATTGGCAGACAGATAATAACCCAAAACGCTTGCGTTTGTAATGCAGTCGTCGCCAGTAGCAGCAGCAGAATCGGCGGAAAATTGTAACAAAAAATGAAAAAAAATGAAAATAAGGCCCATGAAAAGTTGCATAGTTCGGAAACCCCCAACAACCTTAGCAATTATTCTACGTCATTTCCTTAAAAATGGAATGAAATATCCTTAGTCGAGCTCTCAAAATTTCAACCAATTGTTTGTTTCCTCGGGTCCTCCAAATTACCCAGGTTGAGACCCAACACCATCGGCTTCGTAAAAATACTATTTTTCTTCTTGCGATATTCGAAGCTACCAGTTTGAGGTCCCAAAAAATTAGTCACCTCTTCATATACGGCTTAAGAACAAATTGTTTTCAATTTTCATTCCTCCTTCTTAAACTAATTTTCTGCTTCCTCTTGAATCGCGTCTTCCTAGTTAGCTAGGTTGAGATCCAACACCTCCTCTGGCATCGTAAAATACGGGTTTTCTTCTTGCGATACCCAAAGCATGTCAGTTTGAAGGCACAAAAAATCAACCCCCTGATAGCTGTCAATGAAAATAAGGCCCATGAAAATCTTCATAGTTCGAAGGTCTCAAGAACCCAGGCAATTATTCTACATCATTCCTTTCAAAATATTGTTGATCGGGATCTCAAGATTTCAACCAATTTTCTGTTTACTCTTGCATCGAATCCTCTAAGTTACCCAGGTTTGGACACAACACCTCTCCCAAAACCTCCTCCTCCTCCTCTGGCATCGTAAGTCAGTTTTAGGCCTCAAAAAAACAGTCGCCTGATTACTGCTAATAAAAATAAGTCCCATGAAAAGCTTCATTGTTCGGAAGATACAACAACCCAGGCAACTATTTTGCATCATTTCCTTTCAAAATATTTTTGGTTTCAACCAATTTCCTAAGGCTTATCAGATCACAAGAAATCAGTCCCCTGACTACTGCTAATGAAAATAAGGCCCATGAAAAGGTCCATAGTTCGAGGGTCCCAACAACACTGGCAACTATTCTGTTTTTTCTTTTCAAAAAATTTTTGGTCGGGATCTCAAAATTTCAACCAATTTTCTGCTTTCTTTTGCATCGGTTACCTATGTTGAGACCCAACCCTGACACATATACTGCTTCATTTCCTCTCAAAATATTTTTAGTCGGGTTCTCAAAGTTTCAAACAATATTCTTCTTCCTCTAGCATCAGGACCTCCAGGTTATCTAAGTTGAGACCCAACACATCCTCCTACTCTGGAATCGCAAAAAATACCCAAAAGGGCCCAAGACTGATTTCATGGGTCATCAAACCTAGAAGCTAATGAATATAAGGCCCATGAAAAGCTTCATAGTTCGGAAGACCCAACTTTTCTGCTTAATTTTCTCTCAAAATATTTTTAGTCGGGTTTTCAAAGTTTCAACCAATTTTCTTCTACTTCATCGGGTCCTCCAAGACCCAAAACCTTCTCCTCTGGCATTGTAAAAATACGATTTTTCTTTTTACCATAACCAAAGCTTCTCAGTTTGAGGCCCATATAAATCAGCCTCCTTCGTTTTCCTTC
The DNA here is from genome assembly GCF_032173495.1 of Musca vetustissima. Classification (NCBI taxonomy): domain Eukaryota; kingdom Metazoa; phylum Arthropoda; class Insecta; order Diptera; family Muscidae; genus Musca; species Musca vetustissima. The sequence goes on from NW_026876597.1 coordinate 144,147, forward strand.
TTCGCCTTAAGAATAAATTTTGGCGTCTTCATCATCCTCCTTCCTTCCCTCCCCTCAAAATATTAGTTTTTGAACGAGAAAAAGCCCCAAGTGCTACTTGTCGTTGGTGCAATAACCTCAGTTAGCGCCACCAACTGCCTGTTACAGCAGCAACAAGCTGCTGTAAACCCCAATGTTGACAATTGTTGGCTGCCTACAGCAGTAGCAGCAGCAGCTGTGGCAGCAACAAGCTAATGTAGCAGCTTATTTAACGGAAGCAGCAACTAAATACTACCACCCATGCAGTTAGCCGATGGGCCAGCCGACCAACCAACCCATGGAGGAGGTGATTATTTCAGATTTTTTGAAAGAATGAATGAATGAATGAATGTCTGGTCGTAGTAGAGGAGGTTGGCTATGTGTGTGTATGTGAGCGAAAAATAAAAAACTAGATCAAAAAACACCTCCAATTTAATTGTTCGCAAATACATTGGGCAACAAAAGAATAATAATTTAAAAAAAGAAAAAAAAACCAAAAAAATATATATATTCAAAAGAGGAAAAAGAGAATGAAAAAAAATCACAGGACAGGAAGACCACCTGCCAGTTGTCTGGTAGCTTGGGTCTTATGGTAGATCTGTGGTCTTTTTAATATTAAAAAAAAAAAAATTAAGATGTGTAGTATATGTGTAAAATATTGTAAAAGAGAGATGGTCACTAAGCCGTAGGAATGAGTCACACATTACATGGTAATGATATCATACTTCACTTTTTTCGATTATTGTTGGGAGGCATTGAAGTATTTATGCTGTCAATTTTTGGTTGCTTGGGTCTTCTTGTGACTCTGTGGTATTTAAAAGCTTTAATGATGGAAAGAAAACAGAAAGAATGAGTAACCCATTACAATGTAATGTATAACATCATAATGTTTACCTTACTGAGAAGCAATATATATTTTAGATTCTCATTTGGTGGAAGGGGAAAATCTTCCTACCAAAAACTGATCAAAATTGTTCCACTTTTTAGGTTGGCCCTCAAAATAGTTCATATTACAAAATAAAGATCACCCAATACTCAAATCATTACGGAGAAACAAAGAAGAATGAGATTTACCAAAAATTCGATTTTTGAGGGATTATGGGTATTTATTGGGTGACAAATCTTCCTGCTTTCTATTTTTTGTGCTACAACCAAGGGTATCCCTCTTATAACAGAATTTTTTTATTGAATTTTTTGCACGTTTTGCATATCGAATTAGCTGTAACTTGGTATTTCGGATCCTCATTAGTTAGAAAATCTAACTACCAAAAATGTTCAGTATTGGTACAAATTTCAGGGTATCTCCATAAAACCATAGCCTCCATTATTCGATATTTTAGGCGCCCGTTTATTGCAAATTGGCTCTAATTCATCTAAAAATTATCAATATTAATCCACTTTGTGGAGTAGGTCCCACATAAGAGTACCCGTTTTTCAGCCGATTTTTTTTTAATAAAATATAAAAATATATTCATTTGTAATAAATTTAAACAGTGAGCGGAGCAGTATAGTCGGACGGTGCCGACCATACGATACCCTACACAACTACGACAGGACTCTATATTTCTGCGGAAATATTTCGTGATAGTTGATAGCCCGATAAGAAGTCAACAGCACCACTTCTTAACTGACATATTTTCCGAATATTACCAATATTCTCTACAGCCCTTCTAATTACTTGTCCATATTCCCTTCACCGAAAATTATAGGCGCTGTCCTTGACCATAACTGCAACCTCATGGAACATTTCGTAGAGATCAGCACTATAATTTTATATCATAATAATATAATTTTATATCACCTCTAGGCGGTAATGGTTTATTAAATAAACATTTTCACACAAAAGTCAGGGTCCATTTGACCCGCTAAATATTGACCCATCTTTATCAAAACAGGCATGCCTATTCTTTGATCCAATCCCCTTCTCCACGTAAAAATTCGAGATGTTTGGCCATAATTGCGGCCTCTGGAGAGACCAGAAAACAAAAAAAAATAAATATTTGGTTCATTTCATCCCCCTAAGTATTAACCAATTTTTTCTAAAAACAATATGGTTCTTCATTGGGCCGAATCCATCGTACATGCAAAATTTCGTGAAGATTGATCCATAACTGAGGCCTGTATCGTGCTTACAAATTATAATGGAGAGTCGGACGGACGGACACAAGTGTCTAGATCGTCTCAGCTAGTCAAGATATGACGATCGATATACTTAATTGTGGGTCTAGGACCAATATTTTGCGCCGTTACAAACTCTTGGGGCTGCAGAAAGCTATAATACCCTGACAACATAGTTGTGTAGGGTATAAATACCATCTCTGCTAATATTTCAAATTTTGAAACGGGGGATATGTATCCCAATATCCCCAGCCGGATGAAAAAAATTTTAGTTTTTTCACTTCCCAACAAAACTAACTCATTTTATTTTGCCTATTTTGTTATTTCCTACTCAAAATAGAAGAATTCGTAATTTTTTAAAATTTATAGCCACAAAAAAATTCTCTATTACGACAATAATGACGTAATCTCCGCTCTCAGAAAACATAGACTCTGCTACAGACAAAAAACAAAAAAAAAAACATCACAAAAAAGGCCAAAACATATAAGCATGGCTAAAATAATTATGATACCATCAGCGAACAGACACACATCGAGACCATAGATTCCACCAACATAACCAAAAAAAGAATACTAACAACAACAATAAAATATCATCAGCCTAAAATTGTATTATTTCATTTTGGAGAATATATCGAGCATTCGAATAGAATAGCTCAGGGTGAATGTTGCCATAGCAATAAATTCGGCAGACATAGAATACAGAAAAAACAGCTCACACACATGGTCAGTCATCTATGTTGTATTCAATATTTTTTTTTTGTAGTTTATGTTCTGAAACAAATAGTTGGGCAATTTTGAAATGTCCAAAAAATATTTTATTTTAGAAACCATTTGAAAATAAACACTCAAAAAATAAGTTCAGCCAAATCGAATCGAAAACACTAGTCAGGCAACCAGCCGTATTAATTTAGATGACGTAGTCCGAACGTGTTTCAAATTAATTATTTTTTTGTTTTTATTTTTAGAAACGAAATATAAAATGTTTTCAATTTTTTTGCCAATAAAAAAATGTATAAAATATTGAAATGGATATAAACAAAACACAGAATTTAAAATCAAATTAATTTAAAAAATTAAACAAACATATTTTCTATTATTACCCTCTGTCTAAGGCGAAGTAGGACAGATGTCAGATATTCCAAAAATTCGGTATTTTGGGGATTTTTTTCAACCGAATTGGTTTTAAAATGGTGTTATAGGTTCTCATTGGGGTGAATTGAATTGGTCTACTTTCCAGGTTAACCCTCAAAGTATTTCATATTGCAAAATAAACATCACTCATTACCCTAATCATTACCGGGAAGCAAAAAATAATGTGATATTCCAAATATTCGGTATTTGGGGGATTATGACAAAATATTTAAAAATAACAGAATATTTAAAAATAATATTTAAACCAGTGAGCGGAGCAGTATAGTCGGACGGGGCCGACCATACGATACCCTACACAACTACCACGAACTCTAACTTTCTGAAGATGTTTATTCCGAGTCTGAGTAATATTTCGTGATATTTGCCCCCTATTGCCCGATTAGAGGTCAACAGCACCTCTTCCTTACTTTTTCGAATATTCAGTACAGTCCTTCTAATTACTTGTCCAGAATACTTTCACGGGTTGTGTTGTGATTTTCGGATTATACTCGACTCGAAAACACACAAAAATTAAGTTTTCGGTCCATTTTATCCCAAAATTTTAATCTGATCATCACCGAAAATTGTAGGCTTGTCCTTGACCATAACTGGAACTTCATGAAAAATTTCAAAGCCAACAGCGCGATATTTCCCCCTTTAATGTGGTAATGGATTACTAAATAATATCCGAATACGTAAGCGCCTTTAAATATTTGACTGTAACTCCCATATCTGAGTAGATACATCACTATATTTAAAGGCCAACCACTCCCCTTGGATATACTATCAACTCCTCGGGTCTACATACTTCGGGAGTAAATAGATATGCCATAGAATACAAATTTTGTAATTTTTCACACAAAAGTCAGGGTCCATTTGACCCGCTAAATATTGACCGATCTTTATCAAAGCATGCATGCTTATTCTCTGGCCCGATCCCCTTCTCCATGCAAAAATTCGCGGTGTTTGGGCCATAATTGCGGCCTCTGGAGCGACAAAAATAATGTGTTTAGTCCATTTCATCCTCTAAATATTAACCGATCTTTTCCAAAAACAATAGGTGACTTCATTGGCCAGAACCCATCCTACAAAATTTCGTGAAGATTGATCCAGGACCAATATTTCGGGTCTAGGATCAATATTTCGCGGCGTTACAAACTTTTGCGGCTGCACAAAGCTATAATACCCTGACAACATAGTTGTGTATTAAAAAAAATAATTAAAAAAAAATGTTTTTTAATGCAATCCTTTTTATTTCATTAGAAAACTTCTATTAGAAAATTCTTGCAAATGTTTAAAATTTGTTTAAAGATGTCAACATCACCATCCACATTGTTTTTTTTTATTTCGCTTAATTAAATATTTCCTCCAATTAAAAAAAACAAATTCTCACTTCTTCTACTTCTTTTACTTCCTTTCACGTCTGACTCATTTCTTGTTGACTTCTTTTTTTATTCAATCTTCTTTAATATTTGATACTAGATCACAAGTAATTTAAATAGACTTTAAAGTTTTTTGTTATGCCTACACGAAGTTCCCTCCTCCCCTGGGGCAGAGTGTGAAAAAGTGTGTGCGAGTTCGAAAACCCCTCAGAGCTGCTTTGACCAATTTTTTTCGTTTTTGCTTAATGAATAATAATTATTATGTTGTTAATAGAAGCAAAGGAATTTAGATCATTTGCTAAAAATAACCCAACCATAGTGACATAATAATTTTTCGCTATGGTTTTCAACATTAGGCGGAATTTCTAAAGGGATTTAAAGTTCCCTTGAGAAGAGCCTCTTCTTCTTTTGCATATTTTTTTTTTGTCACAAATTGTTTTTAATTAATAAAAAAATGCTGGATATATATCATCCTCAATAATAATTAATGGAATTTAAAAAAAATAATATTTTAATTAAGCCATGCGAATATTTATTGAAAATTAAAAATTCAAGCACGTTTGTGGTCAAAAAAATATATGCGATTCATAAAAAAAATTGATTAAAAGAAAAAAATTAAAAAATAATTAAATAAGTAACAAAATGATATCATCGAAAGGGGAATATGGAAGCTATTGAAAAATGTGAGCAACAATTTTAGGCTGAATAGAACTTCCTTAGAGAACTTCAAAAAAAATCGAAACCTTAAATACCAAAATTAAGTAATTTTTTGGAAAATACCGCTAAGGCCTTTATAATGTATAAAATGGGTGGTGTCATTATAAGAAGGACTATATAAAGCAATATTTATATTAAGGTCCCCCTATACAGTCCAAATCGTTTATAACGACGGCCAAGGTACCGGAGAAATTGGTCGTTATGGGGCAAACTTTTTTTTAGAACACTGAAATCGACATTTTTCATTATAATTGGATGTTTTTTAGTTCTCATTGGGTAGCGAATCTTCCTATCAAAAATTATTAATATTGGTCCACTTTTCAGGGTAGCATGCATACCAACGGTACCACCAATATTCGGCATTTTGAGCAGTTCTGACATATTTTCCAATCTAATTGGCTGTAATTTGGTATTTTGGATTGTCATAGGGTGTCAATTCGTCCAACCAAAAATGATATATTTTGATGCATGTTTCGGTATCCATGTAAAGGTACTACTACTTCGACGGTAAATCTTCCTACCAAAAATTATAATTATTTAACCAATTTTTAGAGTAGCCACCATGTAACGATACACCCTAATTTTCGATATTTCGGGGATTTTTGGCGCATTTTTCAATTAATTTGCTTATAATTTTGTATATTGTGTTCTCATTGGGTATCAAGCAAATCTTCCTACCAAATATTGACAATGTTGGTCCACTTTTTCGGGTAGCCTTCATATGAGGGTACATCTCAAATGTAGTTATTTAGGGGAGTTTTGACATGTTTTTCAACCAAATTGTCCGTAATTTAGTATTTATACCCCACACAACTATGTTATTAGTGTATAATAGCATTGTGCAGGCCCAAGAGTTTGTAACGCCGCGAAATATTGGTCCTAGACCCACCTTTACGTATACCGATCGACATATCTCGACTAGCTGAGTCGATCTAGACATGTGTGTCCGTCCGTCTATCCATTATAATTTGTAAACACGATTCAGGCCGCAGTTATGGACCAATCTTCGTGAAGATCGGTTAATATTTAGGGGATGAAATGGGCAAATACTAAATTTTTGTCTGATTTTCTGGTCGCTCCAGAGGCCTCAATTATGTCCCAAACATTGTGAATTTTTACATGGAGAAGGGGGTCGGGCCAAAGAATAAGCATGCCTGTTTTGATGAAGATCGGACACCCTGACTTTTGTGTGAAAAATTACAAAATTTGTATTCTATAGCGTATATATTTACCACTGAAGGATATAGACCCGAGAAGTTGATAGTATATCCAAAAGCAGTGGTTGACCTCTAAATTGATACTAATTATATTGTCGTATGTACTCGGATGTGGGAGTTACACTTAAATATTTACAGGTGCATACGTATTTAGACATTATTTGGTAACCCATTACCACACTAGAGGGCGGAAATATAGCCCTGATCGCTTTTCCATAAAGATCCAGATATGGTTAAGGACAACGCCTATAATTTTCGGTGATGATCAGATAATAATCTTGGGGTGAAGTGAACCGAAAACTTATTTTTTGATGGTTTATTTCGTGTCGATCTATAAGCCACAAGACGAACATCACAACACCACCCACGGTGACTCTTTACTTTCTGAGGAAAGTAAAGAGTGCCGTAGTAGTTGTGTAGGGTATCGCATGGTCAGCTCCGTCCGACTATACTGCTCCGCTCACTGGTTTATTATAATAATTTCAATTGATTTGATAATAAATGTTGCGTACTTATCTTGTGCTAGATATATTAAAAATACTATTTTTTATTTGTTGTTAAATAATATTTTCGGCAATAATAAGGAATTTTTATTTTATTATTTTTATTTTATTTTTTATTATTTTTATATTATTTTTTATTATTTTTATTTTATTTTTTATTATTTTTATTTCATTTTTTAATTTTTTTATTTTAATTTTTTTTTATTTTAATTTTTTATATTATTTTTTTATTTTTTATATTATTTTTTTATTTTATTATTTATATTATTTTATTCATTTTTTTATTGTTATTTCTTTATTTTTTCTTAATTTTATTTTTTAATTTATTTTATTCATTTAATTTCTTTTAATTTTTTAATTTATTTTTCTTTTTCTTATTCATTTTTTATTTATTTTTTCATTTTTAAAAAATTTTTAATTTTTTATTTATTTTTTCATATTTTTTATTAATTTATTTTTTTATTTAATTTTTTTCTGTTTTTTCCCTCGTTAAACCAATTTTTAGTTATATCTTTTTCGGTTTTAAATATTTTTTCAGTTTTAATTTTCCTCATTTATTCCCAGCCCTGGTATTTATAATTCAACCACATGTTTTCAAGTCATTATTTTCTCAATACATTTAAGTTTTGTTATTGTCAAATTCCTCTAATTGCCAGTGTAAATTTTGACTTTTCAACTCTCATCGACGAGCTAACACTCTACTCTGTACAGCAACAACAAGAATAACAAAAAAGTCAAACTAATTTAACAAAAAATACAAACACGAAAAAGATGAGGAATGAATGAAAAAGTCAATGAGGGTTTGTCATCGTCATCATCACCATTATCATCATGAAGTTTGTTAGAGCAACTAGACAACAAAAACAACCAGCAGAACAAACTATACTATTGTATTAATTTTGTGCTATACTCTATTAAAAGTCATGCTTGTGGAGCAGAGCAGCTTAAACTTAACGACAGATGTTTGTTAATATATACCAAAAATTCGTTTGTATGTGTATTTGTGATTAAAAGTTTGGCTATCATTTTTGTGGTTTTTGGGGTTTTATTTATTCCTATTCTAAGACGCTTTAGTTTTTGTTGGTATCTCCTCTCTAAAAGTTTAGCTGGAATTTCAACACCTCTCCTAACGTTAATGGTGTGGTGTATGCTGTGTGTGTGAGTGTATGTGTTTTTTGGGGGGAATTGATGATGCTGCCAGTCAGAGTACAACACGCCTGCCCCACCTTGGTACTAATTGAGTCAACTAAAATATAGTCTCCCCTCTTATTATTCTCAGTGTATTTCTGTTGCACACCTCACTCTCGCTCTCTCTCTCTCTCTCTCTCTCAATTTCAATTTATTTTCTATTGCAGAAATTTCAACACATTTAGTATTTATTTTTCTTCTAACCACAAATCTCCTATTCACCTTAGCACAGGGGAGAACACCGTAAGATACTCTCACTATCCCTCTCCCTTTTACCTCAGATAATATTGTCATTTCTGTATCTTCTCTGAAAGTAGAGGTGGTTTTTTCTTCGATTGTTTTGTTTCGTTTGATGTTTGTATGGGTTAGGACACAGCAACCATTAGAAAAGAAAACCTGTTCGTTTCTTGGAATGTTGTTGTGGCTGTTAGTTATTGTTTTTGCTATTGTTGTTGTTTTTCTGTTGTCTTGTTATGTTAGGATTTGTTTTGTTTCTACCTCAATGATTTTATGGCACACAGACTAGCCAGCCGCGCAAAAGGAAACATCATCGTGAAGGCAAGGAAGTAATGGAAATAGGAAGCTGTGTGAAATGGTAATTTTATTGTTGGTAATAAAAAAGTGTTCTTTCTGGCAGACACACATGCCATGGCTACACTACTCTCTCTCGCAAACCCCCACTCTCTCCTTCTCTTTGTAGTTATGGTTAATTATTGTTGTAAGCCAATAGTTGAACATACACTACAGGTGAGTGCAAGTGTACTTGTTGTTTGTAAAATACAGCAACCATTTGAAAACAACAACTTGTTAATGGGTAATTTTTTGTTGTATGTTTGTTGCATTTGTTGTTTTTTCTATATTTGGGAAAATTTGTTATCTCCAGACGGTGCCACTGTCAGCACCACCAGTCAGAGTTTTATTTTTTAAAGGAACACAGTTGGTAGTAGGTAGGTGGGTGAGTGGTGTTTATTAAATTAACACACAGCACTGAGTCCTTGAGAATTTAAAATAGCAACAACAAATTATTTAGTAATGTGTCACAAGAGAAGAACTAACTACATTTTGCAGGCAAAAACTCAAATGGAATTACATTTTCTTATTTAAATAATTTAAACTGAAATTTTGAATATAAAACAGCATATACATTAGAACTTTTTACCGGTTTAACCTACTTTATGAGGATTTATTTGACATATATGCAAAGGAATTGACAATTGAAACCCACTGGGTTAACGAAATGCGGTTAAATGTAAACGTAGCCTAAACTTATAAAAATTGTTTATACAGTGAACTCTTGATAATGTGAATACTCATTAATGTATTGAAAATTCAGGGAATTAGCGGTAAATAAGCTGGTCGGATCGAAAATGTGAGCATATTCTAAAATGTCCGGGATGTTCGGACATTAACTAGTTCTCATCATCTTTAAAAAAAACAGTTATATCGGATACTGTTATGAGGGTGCTATATCGAAATGTTGTTACGCACTTGATCTAGGCTTGGTAAAAATAGTCGGTTGTGCAAAGTTTGGTTCAAATCAGACAATCCTTTTGGCAAATATTCAATTTATAAATTTTTAAAATTTTGACCATTTTTGGGTGAAGTACCAGAAGGTAGGTGACCAATGGGTCTCAATTTCGGACTAGGTTTGGTAAAAAAATAGGATGTGGAGTATCAGAAGGATTGGGCCAATGGGACTTTTCTTCAGACCTAATCCAGGCAAGGTAAAGGTACTACGTTGTGTGAAGTTTGGTTGAAATCGAACAATTCCATTCGCCATTTATTGTATTTGTAAATATTGAAAATTTTGACCATTTGTGGGGGAGGTATCAGAAGAAGTGAAGCAATGGCTCCCATTTTCGGACTTAATCGGTGTTTGTTAAAGATAGCAGGTTATACAAAGTTTGGTTCAAATCGAACATTCCATTCACCTGAAATTGAATATATAAATATTGCAAATTTTAACCTTTGTGGTGGAGGTACCAGACGGAGTGGACCAATGGACCGTTGTGCAAAGTTTGGTTCAAATCAAACAATTCCATTCGCCATTTATTGGACTTGTGAATATTGAAAATTTTGACCATTTGTGGGGGAGGTACCAGAAGGAGTGAAGCAATGGGTCCCATTTTCGGACTTAATCGGAGTTTGTTAAAGATAGCAGGTTATACAAAGTTTGGTTCAAATCGAAAATTCAATTCACCTGAAATTGAATTTATAAATATTGCAAATTTTAACCTTTGTGGGGGAGCTACCAGAAGGAGTGGACCAATGGGCCCCATAATCGGATTTTAGGATTGTGAAAGATAATATGTTTTACAAAGTGTGGTTATAATCGGATATTTTAAAATTATTTTATTTCTACAATTTTCGCCATTTTGTGGGTGAGGTGCCAGAATAAGTGGACCGATATTCCCCACCTTCGAACTTGAACTAAGTTTGGGAGAAATATTGCAATGTCCAAAGGTTGGTTGAAATCTGTTACTTCTTTGGGAGGGCTATCGTGCGCACCCATCTGCCAGACAGATAATCCCGATCTTCGAACTTGATCTAAGTTTGGGAGAAACATTAAATAGTCCAAAGATTTGTTGAAATCGATTGCTGTTTTGGGAGGGCTGTCGTGCTTACCAGACGGTCAGAAAGACACACAGACGGCAGATATTTTTAAATCGACTCGTCATGGGATATAAAACCAATATTTCGGGAAGGCACATTTTTCCCGTATCCAAAAGTGTGTATACCCTCTTTAGCCACAAGGCTGAGGGTATAATCATGTGGGACATTTATATTGGGGCTATATCAAAATATGCGCCTATATTAAAAAGTTTCTGACTGGGGGATCGTCATTCACTAAGTATACCTAAACATAAATTACAGCTAGTTTAAATGAACAATGTTGTTGGGACATTCAATACACCTACAAATAAGAGGATAAACTAAGAAAATAGACCTATGTTGACCTATGTTTAAAAAATAGACCCCAAGTAACACATTTCGGTTACATATATTGAAAAATCTACTATCCATATGTTTACTCAAAAAATGGGAGACTCGGATTCAAGGGCTTGTAAACCGAAGGTAAGTTCTACACCGAAAGTCGCCAAGTTAGATATGCATTCCTCTTAAATTAAGAATCTGTTTTTTTTCTTATTTTAGTATTTTTCTAATCACTCAAATCCTATATAATGTTTCAATTTCATTCTTTAATTCTTCATACCCAAATTTCTTTATAAAATTTTACAATTTATTCATTAATTTGTGTTATGAAACCAAAATGACAAAATCTTGTCTTTACATAGTGTAATAAATAATAAAAAATTAATATTTTTCTAAATTACTCACCTTAAATAAATTTTCAAAAAAAGCGCCAACTAATTATTTTTCTGTATTTTTTTCATTAATTGTCAAAAAGTATCTTTTATTTCGTGTGTTGTGTATTTCAAAATATCATCATCATCAAAACATTCTAAAACACAAACACCACCATCATCAACAACAACAATATTCTGCGCTCTGTTTGTGAAACATTTCTGGTTTTTTTCTGGTTGTTTGTTCGAAAAAAAAGTATACAGCACATGGACGGAATGCCTACTTATTTTCGCAGAATTACGACAGATGAACGGAAAAATGACATCACGAATATAACTTATACACACTCAAACAAATAGGCACAAAACAAAAACAACAACAGCACACTCAAGCAACCACCAAACAAGCCAAAAACAACAGCAGTGGCAGAGAGATACAACAACAACAACAGCGAACAGACAATGATTGCTCATCAAAACATTTGAAGTGGAGTGGCGAGGGGAGTGCATGCGCCGACAAAAGTTTTAATTATTTTCATTTAATATAATTAAAATAATTGTTTATTTTTTTATAAATAAAATTTATAAATATTTTATACTTATTTTTAAATAAAAATGTTTTTTTTTTGTTTGTTACATTTTAACTCCCTTTTATTTTAATTAAAAATACCATTGGTAGAGAGCTGGTTTAATACACGGAGAGGCTTAGCAAAGACACCACTCAAACACACACACACCATTGTTTGGTTTGTTTTGCTGTGTTGTTGTTGTTTGTTAGTCATGGAGGTGAGGCTGAAAATTACCTCATCATTTCTATGGCAAAGAGAGACACAAGTCAAAGCCACGCTCAGGTGAGTTTCGTATGGAAATGAAGCAAAGAGAGAGAGGGAGTCAGAGAGCACCAACCACTTGGCTGGCTGTGTGGTGGAGAGCTCTTAACTGGGGAGTTGAACAGTAACAACAAAAATAACTACGTTAATATTTTTGTATTTGTTGTCTTCCTCTTCTTCGTCTTCATTGTGGAGAATTAAAGTCGTCGTGTTGTTTTTTGTTTCTTACGAGACAAAATAAAGCAGCTTGCTTGCTGTTGTTGTTTTTGCTATTAACTCTTTCGGTTTTTTGTCGTTCGTATAATGATGTTGATGATGACGATGAAGAATTCTTGTTGTTGTTGTTGCTTTTATTTAATTTGTTTTTGTTTTCTATTAAAGAATGGTTGGCGGTTGATGGCTTTGTTGATGTTGTTTTTGTTGTTGCTGAGTGCTGCTCTGTTGTTCATGATTTTTGTTTGGTTGAGGTGAAGTCGAGTTTTTTTTTCTGATGATGATTATGTTGTTGTTGCTGCTGTTATTGTAGAGTAGTTTGGTTAAAATAACAGAGTTTAACATTGAAAGAAGAGTACAGCCACTTGGTTTACGTTTGATTTAGAATTTGTTTTTCTTATTTATTTTTTAATATAAAATATTTTTTATATTTCACAAAACTATGTTCTTGTCGTCATTTATATATTTTTAAAAAATATATATTTGTTATTTTTAGAAACAAATTTTCTTGCCACCAATATGAAATTCTCTCAATGTTGAATTTTCACAATTCATTGAATATTTTTTTTTGTCGTGCTTCGTTTTCATCTCTATTTTCTCATAATTTATTAAATAAACTTTTTGGGTGCGGCGGCGGCATTTGGGCCTCCAACGCTCTCGCTTGTGTTAGCGCCTTGATCCACATCACATAGCATATCATTATTCTTCATATGATTATTATTTGTTAGTTTAATTAAAGACAATTCGTTTCAATTCAATTCGTTTAATATTAATCCAAAAAGAAAATAAAAATCCCGCATAGGCATCATTGCGAGGAGGAGTAGGGCGCAAAAAACAACACTCAATACAACAACAACACCTACTAATAGTATACAACAAAAATTTCCTCCATTGTCTTGCTTCATCAATTTTAATTCACAAAAAAATAAAATTCTTCCACATTCACACACACTTTATCCTCTGGGTTTATTGTTGTTGTTGTTTTTTCTGAATTTTTATTAATAAAAAACAATAAATTTACTTTTCTTAATTCTTTCGTTTCGCTTCGTTTTTCTTTTCTGTATTATTTTATTTATTTTCGAGACACCAACTCTGCCAACGAACTAACTTTTTTTCTTTCGCTCGCACAGGAACGCAAATAAACGAACCAAATCGTCGTATCGAAAATCAAACGTACACTAAACAAGTAGTAAAAGGCGCCGCGACAACGACTCGACACACACGTTTCGTTCTCACGTCACGTTCACTTAACCGCAATAGGACACGCGCACACAACACAACCAACACGTCCAACGTAACGTTTACAAATGATGATGTGCTCAACAAACTTTTCAATGATTGGGCATGCAAAGTTGCTGTGGTGAATTCGCCAGTTTGCTTTGCTTGGGCAAGCTTGCTCTCGTGTGTGCGCTCTCACACACAGACGGTAGCTCTCTGCTCAGAGACATAATAGAGATGGTAAAGAATGTTAGTGGGTACATTATTTTGGTTACTGTTGTGAGCAGGGGAAACAAACAGATGTGTTGCAACACACACACCTGTCACATTGATGGCTGGAACAGTGTTCAGTAAATCATTGGGTATGTTCAGTGTGTGTGCAAAAATATCACAGCATAGGGTAATTGTAGAACAGGGAGGAATTTTAATATTAATAAAATAAATAATCAAATATTAAAACAGAAAGAAAAATTAAAAATAAATTTAATTAAGCGGAGCAGTATAGTCTGACGGGGCCTTCCATACGACACGCTACACAACTACCACGGAACTCTAACTTTTTGCGAATGTTTATTTCGATCCTGGGAATATTTCGTGATATTTGCACCATCTTGACCGATTAGAGATTAAAAGCACTTCTTCCATACACTGATATATTATCCAAATATTCTCAATTTTCAGTACAGACCTCATCATTAATTATCGAGATTCCCTGTTGTGTTGTGATGTTCGGTTTGTGGCCTATAGATCGACTCGAAAAAAAACACTCAAAATTAAGTTTTCGATCCACTTCATCCCAAATTTTTCATGTGATCATTGCCGTAAATTATAGGCGTTGTCCTTGACCATAACTGGAATCTATAGGAAAATTTTAAAGCAATCAGCGCTTTATTTCTGCCCTCTAATGGGTTATTAAATAATATCTGAATACGTCATTTGACAGATCTTTATCAAAACTGGCATGCTTATTCTTTGGCCCGATCCCCTTCTCCATGTAAAATTTCGTCAAATTCGTGGACGGTATGGCATTTTTATACAGACGGGTCGAATGTAGTAGAATATACAGGGGCTGGGGTCTACTGTGAAAGGCTAGGCCTTCAGTTAACCTTCAAGTTGGATAGCAACTGTAGGATTTTCCAAGCTGGAATCTTTGCGATTTGAAAGGCAGCATATTTAATAAAAATTCTGGATGCTGAGATCGTTGAAGCGGTGCTATCTTTGTGGATAATCAAGCGGCTCTTAAAGACATCAAATCCTGCAATATCAAGCCGGAGGTCGTCCTCAAGTTTAGAGCAGCGTTGGAAACACTAAAAACTGTATTGGGTGTTGGGTACTACGACACTGTGACTTCATGGGTAATGAAAAAAGCACTTGGATCTAAATCAACAGATCTAGCAATAGCTGGCCCAATCAAATCCCCAGGTGACTATTTTTGTGGATATTCAAGCAGCCCTTAATGCCATCAAATCGCGTAATATCAAGTCCTCGTTTTTGGAGCTGCTTGGGAAACATTAACGGCTGTCGGTTGTGTTGGGTTCCAGGACACTGTGACTTCATGTATAATGAAAAAGCTGAATTAGATAGACGAAGATCTCAATCTTCAGATCTAGTAATCGATGACGCAATAAAACCACCCATCTCTCACCTTTTCCATAATTTTGAGGCGTTCTTTAACGAAGGAGCCAATGAATCTTGGCACAACGAATCTATGAGCAATGTGTCATGATCTGTCAGCCTAAAGAATATACGCACTGTTGAACCTGAGCAAAGCTGAAATTTGAGTAATGGCGGGAGGACATTTACAATTAAATGGGATCCTGCGATGACGAGGAGGAGATGGGGACAATCGAGTATCTCTGGTCTGCAGACGGCATAGATTAGTGGGTGTTCACTTTCCACAGTGTCTAACCTCCTATTAAACTATGGAACCTGTTTTAATCCATAACATTATCTGAAACCTTAACTGGTTGGGACAACGCAACCTGAGCACGTAACTTTTTTTAATTCTTTATTAGACCGTACAAATGCGGCTTCAGGCCTAGCAAATCCACCATTGACCAGACCTCTCGGAGCCCTTCACTACCGAACGAAGGTCCAGACAAGGTGACAGTTTGGTATGTGACCTACATAACATCCTGTTGAAAATCGTCATACGAGATTCAAATGTGAAAGAAATGGCTCCGCCAACGACATCGAGTCGAACACCTTTGAACGATTGAGAAGGAATCTGTCAAAGTGGGACTGGTGGTAAATGACGAGAAGAACAGACGCGCAAGACGTCCAGTAGACACGGACCAACTGTGGAACTTGAAAACTTCAGATTCGAGGTAGTAAACGATTTTTTATACCTCGGTACCGCTATAAACAAAAGTTATGACATCAGTTTTGAAATTTAGAGAAGGCCATAGACCATAGTAGCATCTGTTGGCCAACACTACAACAGATGCTACTATGGTCTAATTAAGCAGTTTAGAAACAAGGCGCTGATGCTACCCATGCTGTTATGTGGATCTGAAGCATGGGTACTTGCGCAAGCCGATGAAGCAATTCTTGAAGTGTTTGCTCTCAAACATCTCAATCTGCGTCGACGGTGAATATCGTCAGACAGTTTTGGGGTGCGCCTTAATCTTGACCGGACCTGTCCAAGTCAACCATAAGCTGCGTTCCTTCCGCGTTCTCTTCCCTGTGAAAGACTTCTTAACCAGCAGTGTCTTGTTATGTAGATTAAAGGCCTCTATCATGGGTTCTATCATGACGTTGCCTTTTGTAATAAAGGTCATACTTATTCTTCCGAGTATAAGTTTCTGTTCGCGTTTTTTCCTTCGATTGATCCTGGCCAGATTTTGCCATTGTGTCTCAGATAAATACTCCTTCTTTGTTTTGAGCCCCATCCATCTTACCAACTTCATCGTTCCTCCGGCATTCTTAGACGGTATTTGAGTTTGAGTCCCTCGGACTCGGAAGATTGAGTCAATATTGCTCTTCCCCTGCTGCCATTTGAAAACATTTTTTTTCGGACCAAAATGTACGTAAAAAGGGGACCAAAATCAGATTTTCAGATTTCCTAAATTTTTTTCACGAAAATGAGCATTCAACGGAACAATTTGAAAATTTATTTGTCCGAATTATAATGTCCGAAACGACTTTTAGGGTCGGATATATTTTCAATATTATTGACAGTTGTCATACGCTAATGTAATAGATGGAATGCCACTTTATTAAGCCCTCTCGTGTTGAAGGTGGGTATTAAAATTGTTACCAACAATTTCCTGAAGATGTCGTTGTTGTATTTGAATGGTGACTTATTTATCGACATTGCGTGGTAAGACTGTTTCTAAAAATTAGAAAAAAAAACGTTTTTTGTGTCGATGAGATTTTAGTTTCGTCGACTTTAGTAGAGATGGCGCACCATTTTTTTGATTCGTAAATAAAAAAATAGCTTTAATGCAAATTTGGAATTGAAAATCCATAATCGATTTAAAGATTTTTAGGTTATTTTTTATTATTGATATAATTTTATTATTTATTTTTTTCTTTTAAATTTTTGTAAATTATTTGTTCTGTTTTTTTGCCTTGTATATTATTTAATTTTAAATTAAATACCGTTACAATGATAATGCATATTTTTGTGATTTTTTTTAATTTGTTTATCAATATGTTTTTTTTTTTAATTATTTTTCTTATTTTGAAATTCTACTAATCATATATAACTGTAAATCCACATACAATGTTGTCGTGAGAGAAAAAAAAATATTTTTTTATGATTTTTTTTAATATGAAATTTTTACAAATTTGTTAATCAATTTTTATTTTCTTATGGATTTCTGTAAGCTAGAATATAAATGATTATTTATTTAAGAAGATTAATTTTTCAGATATATAATATTTTTATTTAAATATTTACATGGCTTTTTTTTAAATTAATTTTTAGAAAATAAATTTTGGTATTTTTTTGAAATTAAAAAAAAGATGACTTCAGTTTAAAAACTCGGTGGCAGACAGACAGACATGTATTATTAGGGAATAAATATGTGAGTTGAATTTAAAAATTTCCTTCCTATCCATCTTCCTATCCCATCCGTATCTGACCACCCTAAAATAATGTTTGTGGCGATTGCATAGAAATAAAAAATTAAACAATGGAACTAAAAATGCATAAAATCTATAATTAAAAAGAATTTACAAACTTATACCTAAAATAAATTTTAAAAATTAAAAAAAAAAATACAAAATTATTCTATAAAAAAATTAAAGCAAAACTAAATTCCAATAAAAGCCTCACACTAAAATCATGTTTTTATGTATTTTCTGTGGGGGTTGCTTCTTCTTCATCTTAATAATATATTTTTATGCAATAAATTATGTTTAATTGTGTTTTTAATAATTTATAATTAATTATATATTTAATTATCAATATCATTATTAGAAATATAATCTTAATTTAATTTATATGTATGTATTTATGCATTTAGAAAATTAATTTAATTAGAAATTTTTCTTAAAGTACTAAAAAATAATTCACTAGACATTTAATTATTTTATATGTTTATATACACAGGAAGGAATGCTATATGGTATTATGACAAAACATATTAATACTAACAAAGACTTTTTTTGTAAATTTTTTATATCCTTTGTGACTCGGTTCCAAATTAATTTTTGGGGGTCTCATTGATGACCTTTGACATGATACCTTTTTTTGGAGCCATTGAAAAATCCAAAAATCGTATCCTTATTTTTTGGATTTTGTAGGAGTTTGTGATTTTTGTAGCCCCGTTCTACTACGTCCCATAGTTTTGCTAATTTTCTCTCACATCTGCGGTCGCGTCCAGAGTTCACTTAAGTCTTTGGGTCGTAGTTTACCAATATCTGGGGAGAAAAAAAAAATAAAATATTAAAAAAATATATACCAAAATGATAATATTAAATATTAGTAAGTTTATGTGCAAGGATGTTCTATACAACGATAACCTAAAATACAGAATTACAGTGAATTAGATTGTAAAACCTGCCCAAAATCCCCAAAATACCGAATATTAAGAGGTACTCTCATATGGGAGCTATCCTGAAACTGAGACCAATAATAGTAATTTTGTGGTACGTGCATGTGCTATACAATGAGAACCCAAAATACAAAATTTCAGTAAATTCGGTTGAAAAACGTGTCCCAAATCTATTAAACACCGAATATTGGTGGGTACCGTTATATAGGGGCTACCCTGAAACATGGGTCAATATTAATAGTTTTTGGCATGGGCATGTGTTATACAATGAGAAACCAAAATGCGAAATTACAGCCAATTTGGTTGAAAAATGTATCCAAAATCCCTAATATTCGAATATTGGAGGGTACCGTTGTGTAGGTGCTACCCTGAAACTTGGGTCAATATTGATAATTTTTGGTACGGACATGTGCTACACAATGAGAACCCAAAATACTAAATTAAAGCCAATTCGGTTTGAAAACATGTCCAAAATCCTCAAAATACCGTATATTGCGGGATACCGTTATATGGGGGCTACCCTAAAAATAAGACCAATATTAATAATTTTTGGTGCGGACATGTGATATGCAATGAGAAACCAAAATACACGATTTCTGTCAATTCGGTTGAAATACGTGTCCCAAAACTGCAAAATATCGAATATAGGGGGGTACCCTTACATGGAGGGTACCCTGAAACATAGACCAATATTAACAATTATTGGTATGGACTGCCAAACTACAGCCAAATCGGTTGAAAAACGTGTCCAAAATCCTTAAAATATAGAATATTGGGAGATACCCTTATATGGGGCCTACCCTGAAACTTATATCAATTATAATAATTTTTGGTATGGATATGTGTTATTCCATGAGAACCCATAATACCAAATTACAGTCAATTCGTTTGGAAAACGTGTCCAAAATCCCCAAAATACCGAATATTGGGGTGTACCCTTATATGGGAGCTACCCTGAAACTTGGGTCAATATTAATAATTTTTGGTACGGGCATGTGCTATACAATGAGAACCCAGAATACAGCCAATTTAGTTTAAAAACATGTCCAAAATCCCCAAAATATCGAATATTGAGAGGTACCGTCATATGAGGACTACCCTGAAACTTGGGTCAATACTTACTATTTTTGGTACGGACGTGAACTTTACAATGAGAACCCAAAATACAAAATTACATCCCATTCGTTTGAAAAACATGTCCAAAATCCACAAATTACCGTATATTGGAGGGTACCGCTATATGGATGCTACACCAAAACGTCGACCGATATATTCCATTTGTAATACCCAACATCCTAGGAGTACTGGCAATGTCTGTGCAAATTTTCAGAGCTCTATCATAAATATTTTGATCTCTATCATGATTTCCACAGACGGACATGGGTAAATCGGCATCGAATTTTATTCTGATCAAAAATATATATTCTGTATGGGTCTCCGGTGAATATTTCGGGATGTTGCGAACAGAAGGACAAATTTAATATACACTGTACCTTATGGTGGAGGGTATAATTATTTTATATATCCGTCAAAATAAAGACAAATACGCATGAGAACGATGAGCTCGGATGCAAGGTCTTCAGAAGATGAATTGCGAAATGTGGGATGGTACTTAAAGTAAGTCATTAAGAACACTATCGAGACTGTGTATAGTAGAGATTATCATAAAAAATAACGCTTCATTCAATGGCATGTGCCATCAGATAAATTGAATATATACCAAATAAATCCTGATAATGTAGGTTATCCCGGTAAAGAGTTCGAATGTAAATTCCGTTTTATATCTATTACAATATCTCTTTCAAATGTGTCTATCCTCTCCTAAATTTTGTACCATTTCAGTAGTCTCCAATGATCAAGTTTAGATCTCTAAACATATTCTATACAAAAACTCCCTTATACAGTTCTGCATTATAACTTACCCAATTGTCCCGGTTTTGGTGTTGGCCAGGCCATATCAAATCGATGCTGCATTAGGGAACTTTGTGGTCTCATTGATGTGCTGCTATAATAAAATAAAAATAATCCAAAATCAGTACATATGTTTACTGAAGATATTTACTTATATACCTGTATGGATGCTTGAGACAACCGTAGACCTCCCGATAACGTCCATAGAGCGTACCATATGAAACACCTAAAATACGTGCAGCTTTCTTCATTTCAAGTCTTTTGTTTTTAATGGCATCGAGGACCTGGAAAATAAAAAAAAATATTTTTTGTATACAATGAGATTTATAATCATAATTAAATCGAAATCGGAAAATATATATGGGAGCTATATTTAAATCTGAACCGATTTTCATGAAACTTAACACAAATCATTTTAGACTTAATTCAGTACCATGTGCCAAATATTGTGCAAATCAAAAGATATATAGGGTCTTTAGCGCACAATTTACATTAAATCGGAAGAAAATATATATATGGGAGCTATATCTAAATCGGAACCGATTTTCACGAAACTTAGCAGACATCATTCTAAACCTAATTCAATACGAGGTGCCAAATTTCGTGCAATTTGAACGATTTTGGTACACCATTTACCTAAAATCGGACGAAAATATATATGGGAGCTACATCTAAATTGGAACCGATTTTCACGAAACTTAGCACACATCACTCTACACTTAATTTAGTCCGCTGTGCTAAATTTCGTGCAAATCGAAAGATATACAGGGACTTTGGTACACCATTTATCTAAAATCGGACGAAAATAAATATGGGAGCTATATATAAATCTGAACCGATTTTCACGAAACTTAATACACATTATTCTAGACTTAATTCAGAACGCTATGCCAAATTTCGTGTAAATTGAAAGACATATAGGGACTTTTGTGCACCATTTACATTAAATCGGACGAAAATACATATGGGACCTATATCTAAATCCGAACCGATTTGCATGAAATTTAACACACATGATTTTAGACCAAATTCAGTACGCTATGCCGAATTTCATGCAAATCGAGAGATATACAGGGTCTTTGGTACATCATTTACATTAAATCGGACGAAAATATATGTGGGAGCTATATCTAAATCTGAACCGATTTTTATGAAACTTAACACACTTCATTCTAGACTTAATTCAGTACGCTGTGTCAAATTTCGTGCAATTCGAAAGTTATATAGGGACATTTGCATTAAATCGGACGAAAATATATGTGGGAGCTATATCAAAATCTGAACCGATTTTCAAGAAACTTAACACGCTTCATTCTATACCTAGTTCAGTACGCTGTGTCAAATTTCGTCCAAATCGAAAGATGTATAGGGACTTTGGTACACCATTTACAGTAAATCGGACGAAAATATATATGGGAGCTATATCTAAATCTGTACAGACTTTTACGAAACTTAACACACATCATTCTATACCTAATTTAGTACGCTACCACGCTAAGTCACCATTTACATTAAATCGGACGAAAATATTTATGGGAGCTATATCTAAATCTGAACCGATTTTCCCCAATTTCAATAGGGTTCGTCCCTGGGTTTATAAATCGACTCAGAAAGCGATTCTATGCATATTCTCAAAATGAACCATGTGTCCATCTCGTTTCCTTTTGTCGACCCATAACATAATTTCTTTTAAGCTTACCCTCCTCGTAAATGGTTCCTCCCAAAATTGTGGCCTTCTGCCCTTGGCCAAGTAATCATCCATTTTAATGACATCCTGCCATTGTGACATTTCCTCCGTGGTCAAACGTAAGTCCGCCTCATTATAATCATCCATTTTAATGTCAACATATTCATCGGGATGCGCACCACCATTGGAAGCAGCAGTCGAAGCTGCAGATGTTGGAATACTCGCCGTTGGAGCATGTATGAAGTCATGTGTCATTAGAATGCCATGTTCATTGATGAGATACCCTTCGGGCACATATTTGCCATAGTGATGTGCTAGTGACGGATGGGCATGTAAAGACGAGGGAGGAGCAGCCGATGTTGGAGGAGGTGGTGGGGGTGCAGAGCCTGCTGCTGTTGTTACTCCTCCACCTCCTCCGTGATGTCCATGATGAGTGGCAACGGCCGTGGATGTAGAGGCCGATGGTGAGTTGGATGTGCTGTGATGATGTTGATGGGAATGGGAATTAGTATTGTTATTTGATGAGGACGAGGATGTCTTGTGGGCTGCTGAAGAGGAGGAGGATCCATTTGTTGCCGATGATCCCGAGGAGGAAGTTGGAGAATTGGATGTGGTGTTAGGACCATTGGATGATGACGATGACTTCTCCTTGTTTGTGGTATTCTTTTGTTGCTGCTGCTGTTGTTGTTGTTGGCTTTCAATTTCCTCCACGGTTTGTGGAACTGTGGCGGCTCCCACATCCTCATTTAGAAATTCATCGCTTTGTTCGGTTTTGGGTGATTTTTGTGATTCTTGATCTTTGGAATTTTTACGCCGAACTTCTTGCAGCTGCTGCTGAGAATTTTCAGGTGAGGAATCGGCTGACGGATTTTCCTTCTTAATGGTTATGCCACCTTCAAGGGTTTCACTGTCATGTACCAAGTTTTTTGTATGCTCCTCATCTTCATGATCATTATGGCGATTGAGATCTTTTGTTGCCTGTTCAGCTTCCAATGAACTGGTAATCCATTCCGGTTCATTTGTGGCATCATCGTCGGGCTGGGAATTATCTCGACCCTTGTGGGGTTTATAGCGTAAACGTTGCTTCTGCTGCTGGACATGATGTTGATAGGCTTCGGCAGCCGAGGGGGAATTGGGTCGGGAATGTTGTAATTGTTGCTGATGCTGTTGTTGTGCGTTGGATCTTTCCTCGGCATATGGGCAACCTCCCTCCATATAGGGTGCTTGATCACCCTGATCGCCGGCATAATGGGCCATTTTGCGTCTGAAATTTGTAAAAGGATGGGTTAGTAGAGGGATTTATTTTCCAGTTGGGTGCTTTACTTACACATTAAAAACATCATAGGAATCATCCAATGGTGGCCGACCCCTCTTCCGTTTCGGTCCCAAATAGGCATCATTTGGTGAAACCGCTGCCACCACCGAACCACCGCCCGTAGCAGTGGAGGATAATATGGGTGTCAGTGTTGGCAGCCGGGCATTCATGGCGGTACCATGTTTGGGTGACGGTGTCTTCTGCTCTCTCTGTTCTCCTCCATTGGGACTGTGAGATCTTTGCGGATGTGTTGCAGTGGATTCATGACCATAGTGGTCATAAGGTAACATATCACGGCTACGTGATGTTGTGGGAGAATAGAATTCCGTTTGTGGAGTTGGTGGCGGAGGGCCGTCTTCATCGTCACGCCATGTCACCTCAGCTAGGCCTTTTATTTTGAGATCATCAGCTGTTTTGAGTAGGGATGCCAAGTTGGCCTATAAAAAAGGGGGAAAATAATTTGTTTCAAGTTATTTATTGGGATATTAAAGAGAAAAATAAAATTGGATGGGGTTTATTTTTTTGTCTGAAAATTCAACCAAAATTAAAAAAATATAGGGGCGAAAATATACATGTGAGCTATATCTTAACTTAACACACATCATTTTGCACCTATTTCAATATGCTGTGCCAAATTTCGTGCAATTCGAATGATATATAGGGACTTTGGTACACCATTTACTAAAAATCGGACGAAAATATATATGGGAGCTATATCCAAATCTGAACCGATTTTCAGGAAATTTAATACACATCATTGTAGACTTATTTCAATACTCTGTGCCAAATTTCGTGCAATTCGAGTGATATATACGGACTTTGGTGCACCTTTTACCTTAAATCGGACGAAAATATATATGGGAGCTATACCTAAATCTGAACCGATTTCTATGAAACTTAACACACGTCATTGCAGACTTAATTCAGCACGCTATACCAAATTTCACAAAAATCGAATTATATACAGGGACTTAAGTCCAGCATTTACATTAAATCGGACGTAAATATATATGGGAGCTATATCCAAATCAGAACCGATTTTCACGAAACATAGCACACATCATTCTAGACTTAGTTCAATACGCTGTGCCTAATTTCGTGCAAATTTAAAGATATTTAGGGACTTTTGTGCACAATTTACATTAAATCGGATGAAAATATATATAGGACATATATTTAAATCTGTACCGATTTCCATGAAATTTAACAAACATCATTCTAGACTTATTTCAGTAAACTGTACACAATTTCGTGAAAATCGAAGGATATATAGGGACTTTGGTACACCATTTACATTAAATCGGACGAAACTATATATGGGAGCTATATCTAAATCTGAACCGATTTTCACGAAACTTAACACACATCATTCTAGACCTAATTCAGTACGCTGTGCCAAATTTCGTACAAATCAAGAGATATATAGGCACTGTGGTACGCCATTTACCTTAAATCGGTCGAATATATATGGGAACTATATATAAATCTGAACCGATTTCCATAAAATTTAACACACATCTTTCTAGATTTAAATCAATACCCTGTGCCAAATTTCGTGTAAATCGAAAGATGTATGGGGACTTTGGTGCAAAATCGGACGAACATATATATGGGAGCTATATCTAAATCTGAACCGATTTTCACAAAACTTAACACACATCATTCATGGCCTCATTCGGTACGATATGCTAAATTTCGTGCAAATCGAAAGATATATAGGGACTTTGGTACACCATTTACCTTAAATCGGACGATAATATATATGGGAGATATATATAAATTTGAACCGATATTTACGAAACATAACCCACAACATTTAAGACTTAATTCAGTACTCTATGCCAAATTTCGTGCAAATCGAACAATATATAGGGAGTTTACTACACCATTTACATTAAATCGGACGAAAATATATATGGGAGCTATATCTAAATATGAACCGATTTCCATGAAACTTAACACACGTCATCTTATATCTAATTCACTACGCTGTGCCAAATTTCGTGGAAATCGAAAGATATATAGAGACTTTGTGCAGAATTTTCCTTAAATCGGGCGAAAATATATATGGGAGCTACATATATATCTGAACCGATTTTCACGAAATTGAACACACACAATTTTAGACTTAATTCTGTAAGCTATGCCAAATTTCGTGCAAATCTAATGATATATAGGGATTTTGGTGCAGCATTTACCTAAAATCGGACGAAAATATATATGGGAGCTATATCTAAATCGGAACCGATTTCCATGAAATTTAACACACATCATTCTAGACTTAATTCACTACTCTGTGTCAAATTTCGTGTAAATCGAAAGCTATATAGGGACTTTGGTGGCCCATTTACATTGAATCGGGCGAAAATATATATGGGAGCTATATCCAAATCTGAATCGATTTTCTTCAATTTCAATAGGATTCGTCCTTGGGCCGAAGAAGTGAGCTGTGCCAAATTTCATTTAAATCGGATCACAACTGCGACCTGTACTTTGTTTACAATTTAACATCTGCAGACGGACTGACCGACGGACATGCATAAATCGACTCAGAATGTGATTCTATGCATATTCTCAAAAGGAACCAAGTGCCTATCTCGTTTCCTTTTACCTGTCACGAATATATGCAAGAAGACATAATACCCTGAATGGTATTAAAAACATATTTTAAATTATTTTTTTTTTAAATTAAAATATTTTGAAATTTTTTTTTTTAATTAAAAAAAAAATATTTTTTTCCTACTTACATGTTCGACATTAATTTCACCCTTGTACATAAATTCAATCAAGCATTTGATGTCGGCAAATGATATATCCTTCATAATAATAATGGGATCCCGTTCACTGGCATAATTTGTGAGGACCGTATCGAAGAATGTACTGCAGGCGCACAAAACCACCCGATGGGCCCTTATCAGCTGACCCTCACACGCCAAGGTGACATCACAGAAACAGCCACGATCCAGGAGCTGTGAAAACATTGTCTGTAGATTGCTGTGATGGTATTTCCACCGCAAACAATATTGTTGCGGCAACATGTTGGATGATTGTGGGTGGGGGGTTTGCGAGGAGGTTAGATGAAGATTTCGAGCAATTTAATTCTGAAAATGAAAGAGAAGAAAAAAATATTAAAAAATAAATAAATATTTTAAATGGAAATTTTAGGTAATCCCTTCCTGGGAAATGGGGTTTGGCCATTTTTGATGTTTTTGTTGTTGTAATTTTTTTCCACAAAATTTCAAAAAATGTACAATACAATGACAACCTTGCTCCCATATTTTCTCCCCACCACATTTTCTTGTTATCACAGACACAGACACACGTCTATGTCCATCACACACATGATCCTTTGCTTCTGTTGAGCGGACGAAATCCTTGTTTCCCTCTTTAGTTTGTTTTCTTTTTGGGTTCTGCAAAAAAGGGCATGAGTTTTTCCCTCATTTTCTTTGGTAATAAAATTGGAAGATTTTTTTCCTTTTTCTTTTTTTCATTTCCTTAAAAGCCAAATGACATTAGTCCAGGGGTTTTCTGGGCATTTTTCTTAGAAAAAGGGGTTTTCTAACATTTTATTTTTAATTTCAATTTTTATTAAAAAAAACAACCTAACTGACCGCTTTCCCCTTAACCGAACTCCCACCCCTTTCCCCATTAAACCCTTTTTATACAAAACTTTATTTATTTTTCCATTTTTTTTTCAATGATGTTTTTT
The DNA here is from genome assembly GCF_032173495.1 of Musca vetustissima. Taxonomy (NCBI): domain Eukaryota; kingdom Metazoa; phylum Arthropoda; class Insecta; order Diptera; family Muscidae; genus Musca; species Musca vetustissima. The sequence goes on from NW_026876597.1 coordinate 171,615, forward strand.
TTTCATTTTTCTTTATCATCTGGTGGTGGGGAGAAGCAGGGGGGTCGAAAAAGGACACTCAACTCTCTTCCTCCTTTTTCGTGTTACCCTCTTTATTTTTTCAGCTGTATGTTCGTCTTTTTTTCTACTTCTGCTGCTGCCAACATGAAAATAATAAAAAAAATGTTTTTCTTTTTTTTCGCCTTTTAAATGAAAATGGGGGGAAAATTTTGCATCATAAAATTTCAGCATTTTTTTTATATCTGGGATATAAATAAGAAAAAAACCCTTTTTTCAGGTCGCAGTTTTATTTTACACTGTTGTTGTTGTTCATGCTTGATTTTTATACGAACAGTTTTTTTTATTAAGTTTTTCTGTCTTTTTTTTTTTTTTGAATGCCATTTGGAAAAAATATAGCCTGAGTTTTTCTCGTTAAAAATAAACGAAAATGCGATATAAAAAAAATAAATAAATGATAAGCCTTTTTTCATCCTCCTAGGTGGAACACAAAAATGAAAAAACAAGTGAAAAAATAACGGAATATAAAAATATTTATTTTTCGAATAATGATGAAAATACTGGAAACTGTACTTATGGCTTGAAAAAAAATCTTTAAAAACACACGCCTTTATATAAATAGTCTTAAAAAATTCTACCACTATAAATATGGATGGATTTTTTTAAAAATATTTTTTCGAGAGGCGTGGATTTTTTAGAAGTATTTTTCGAGAGGCGTGGATTTTTTAGAAGTATTTTTTTGAGAGGCGTGGATTTTTTAGAAGTATTTTTTTGAGAGTTTTTTAAACAGGCGTGGATTTTTAAATGTATTTTTTCGAGAGTTTTTTAAGAGAGTTTAAGGAGTGGATTTATATAAATATTTTTTTCGGGAGACTATTAATAGGCATGAATTTTTATACCCTTCACCACACTGTGTTACAGGGTATTATGTCTTTGTGCATATGTTCCTTTTGAGAATATGCTTAGAATCACTTTCTGAGTCGATTTATGCATGTCCGTCCGTCCGTCTGTAGATGTTAAATTGTAAACAAAGTACTGGTCGCATTTATGATCCGACTTGGATGAAATTTGGCAAAAGTCACTTATTTGGACCAAGGACGAATCCTATTGAAATTGATAAAAATCGGTTCAGATTTAGATATAGCTCCCATATATATTTTCGTCCGAAATTTGGCATAGCGTACTGAATTAAGTCTAGAATGATGTGTGCTATGTTTGGTGAGAATCGGTTCAGATTTAGATATAGCTCCCATATATATTTTCGTCCGATTTAAGGTAAGCGGAGTACCAAAGTCCCCATATATCTTCCGATTTGCACGAATTTTGGTATAGCCTACTGAATTAAGACTAGAATGATGTGTGCGAAGTGTCGTGAAGATCGGTTCAGATTTAGATATAGCACCCATATATATTATCATCCGATTTAAACGTAAACGAGGCACATAAGTACCCATATATCTTTCGATTTGCACGAAATTTGGCGTAGGGTACTAAATTAGGTCCAGAATGATGTGTGCAAAGTTTCGCGAAAATCGGTCCAGATTTCGATATACCTCCCATATATATTTTCGCCCGATTTAATGTAAATAGTGTATCAAAGTCTCTATATATATCTATATATTTGCACGAAATATGGTATAGCGTGCCGAATTAAGTCTATAATAATGTGTGCTAAGTTTAGTGAAAATCGGTTTAGATATAGATATAGCTCCCATATATATTTTCGTCCGATTTAATGTAAATGCTGCATAAAAGTCCCTGTATATCTTTCGAATTGCACGAAATTTGGCAGAGCTGACTGAATTAAGTCCAGAATGATGTGTGTTTACTTTCATGGAAATCGGTTCAGATTTAGATATAGCTCCCATATACATATATTTCCTCCGATTTAATGTAAATGGTGCACCAAATTCCCTATATATTTTTCAATTTGCACGAAATTTTGCATAGTGTACTGAATTAGGTCCAGAACGATGTGTGCTAAGTTTCGTGAAAATCGGTTCAGATTTAGATATAGCTCCCATATAGATTTTCGTCGGATTTAATGTAAATAATGTATCAAAGTCCCTAAATGTCTCTCGTTTTGCACGAAATTTGGCACAGGGTACCGAATTAGGTCCTCAATAATGTGTGCTAAGTTTCGTGAAAATTGGTTCAGGTTTAGATATAGCTCCCATATATATTTTTGTCCGATTTTAAGTAAATGTTGCACCAAAGTCCTTATATATTTTTCGATTTCCACGAATTTTGGCATAACGCACTGAATTAAGTCTAGAATGACGTGTGCTAGGTTTCGTGAAAATCGGTTCAGATTTACATATAGCTCCCATATATAGTTTAGCCCGATTTTAGGTAAATAGTGCACCAAAGTCCCTGAAAATCATTCGATCTGCACCAATTTTGGCATAGCGTACTGAATTAAGTCTAGAATGACGTGTGCTAAGTTTCGTGAAAATCGGTCCAGATTTAGATATAGCTCACATATGTATTTTCGTCCGATTGAAGGTAAACGGGGCACCAAAGTCCCCGTATATCTTTCGATTTGCACGAAATTTGGCGTAGTGTACTGAATTAGGTCCAGAATGGTGTGAGCTTAGTTTCGTGAAAATCGGTTCAGATTTAGATATAGCACCCATTTATATATTCGTCCGATTTTATGTAATAGTGCACCAAAGTCCCTATATATTCTTCCATTTTCACGAAATTTGGCATGGCGTACTAAATTATGTCTAGAATGATGATGGACCTGAAAATCGGCTCATATTTTGATATTGCTCACATATATATTTTCGTTCGATTTAATGTAAATGTTGCACCAAAATTCCTATATGTCTTTCGATTTCCACCAAATTTGGCATACTGAATTAAGTCTAGAAGTCTGTTCAGATTTAGATATAGGTCCCACATATATATTTTGGTCCGATTTTAGGTAAATGGTGCACCAAACTCCTAATTTTTTGTCCGATGGAAACAACGTACCATATATATTTCGAACGGGTGTCTGATTGAGACTATATTTTTAACAGTGCGGCGATTCCCATAAATGTGTCCCATTGTACGCAAACGATTCTTAATCTGCCCGATAGCATAGGTTGCCGAAAGGTGTATGTTCCTTCGAGGGAACATTGACATGAAATTGTTCGGATACATATGTACAATATACATACAGTGGTGAAGGGTATCATATAGTCGGCCCAGTCCGACTTTACTACTTTCCTTATTGGTTTTTAAAATATTTTTTGAAGATTTTTTAAAAATATTTTTTTGAAACAGGCTTAGATTTTTTATATTTTTTTCGGGAATTTTTTAAAAATATTTTTTCGTTAATTAAAAAAAATATTTAATGAAAGACCATCAGTAAAAAATCTGCCTTTATGTTTTTTTTTAAATCTAGGCCTTGGTGGCCCTTCAAAATATTCTTTAAAAATCTACGCAAAAGTTGTCCATGGAAAAAAAAAATTCTTTAAAAATTCGGTCTTTGAAAATAGCATATGGCTTTAAAAAGAAATAATGACTGTCATAAAATGTTAACATCCGTTTTCCTTTACACAAGAAAAAATAAATAATTATAAAGAAAAGAAATAAAAAATTAAAAAGAAAAGAAAAAAACAATGGCAAAGGCAAAGTAACCGTTCAGCATCCTCAAAGCTAAAAATATAAAAAAAACCCACCATTTCAAAACACAGGGCGTAGAGCAGATAATAAAAACTGAAATAAAACCAAGCAAAAAAATATTAAAAAACAACAAATCTTTAAGATCAAAACAAAATAAAAAATGAAACAAAAACAACAAAAAGTTCGTTGTCGACAACGACAATGCATCATCTAGTCAGTGAAGAAGACCAGAAGAGAAATGTCAGTTCCGTTTAATGTTTTAGTCCTTTCTGTTTTTTTTTATTATTTTTTCTAGTTTTATTTCTTTTTGCCAGCTTTTATTTATTTTTTTTTATTTTACTCCTTTCGAGGCGGTCGTATAAAATTTTTCTTCACAAGGATTTTTTTTGATACTTTGGATTTTTTTATTATTTCTTTTTACCTTCGCTTGACAGTTTCCATGTTCTTCATTTCTTTTGGCATTATTTGTTGTTTATACCCTTCACCACACTGTGATACAGGGTATTATGTCTTTGTGCATATGTTTGTAACAGGCAAAAGGAAACGAGATAGACCCATGGTTCCTTCTGAGAATATGCATAGAATCACTTTCTGAGTCGATTTATGCATTGCCGTCCGTCTGTCTGTCTGTAAATGTTAAATTGTAAACAAAGTACAGGTCGCATTTATGATCCGATTTGGATGAAATTCGGCACAAGTCTCTTATTTGGCCCAAGGACGCTCTAATATATATTAGCGTCCGATTTTATGTAAATGGTACACCAAAGTCTCCATATATCCTTTGATTTGCACGAATTTTGGCATAGCGTACTGAATTAAGTCAAGAATAATGTGTGCAAAGTTCCGAGAAAATCTGTTCAGATTTACATATAGCTCCCATATATATTTTCGTCCGATTTTATGTAAATGGTGCACTAAAGTCCCTATGTGTCTTTCGATTTGTACGAAATTTGGTATATTCTACTCAATTAAGTCTAGAATGATGTATGCTAGGTTTCATGAAAATCGGTCCAGATTTAGATATAGCTCCCATATATATTTTCGTCCGATTTTATGTAAATGGTGCACCAAAGTTCCACTATATCTTTCGATTTGCACGAAATTTGGAACAGAGCACTCAAATGAGTCTAGAATGATGTGTGCTAAGTTTCTTGAAAATTGGTTCAGATTTAGATTTAATGTAAATGGTGTATTAAAGTCTCTATATATCTTTCGATTTGCACGAAATTTGGCATAACGTACTGAATGAAGCATAGAATGATGTGTGCTATGTTTCGTGAAAATCGGGTCAGATTTAGATATAGCTCCCATATATATTTGCGTCCGATTTTAAGTAAATGGTGAACCAAAGTCCGCATATATCTTTCGATTTACACGAAATTTGGCACAGTGTGCTGAATTAAGTTTAGAACGAAGTGTGTTAAATTTCGTAAATATCGGTTCAGATTTAGATATACCTCCCATATATATCTTCGTCCGATTTTAAGTAAATGGTGCACCAAAGTCCTTATATATCTTTCGATTTATACGAAATTGGGCACAGTGCACTTAATTGGGTCTAGAATGATGTGTGCTAAGTTTCAAGAAAATCGGTTCAGCTATATCTAAGCTGCAATATATGTATATTTTCGTTCGATTTAATGCAAATGGTGTATCAAAGTCTCTATATATCTTTCGATTTGCACGAAATTTGGCACAGCGCACTTAATTGAGTATAGAATGATGTGTGCTAAGTTTGGCGAAAATCGGTTCAAATTTAGATATAGCTCCCATATATATGTTCGTCCGATTTAATGTATATAGTGCCCGAAAGTCCCTATATATCTTTCGAATTACACGAAATTTGGGGTACCGTACTGAATCAAGTCTAGAATAATGTTTGCTCAGTTTTGTGAAAATCGGTTCAGATTTAGATATGCCTCCCATATATATATTTTCGTCCGATTTTATGTAAATGGTGCACTAAAGTCCCTATATATAAATCGATTTGCACGAAATTTGGCATTTAATTGAGTCTGGAATGATGTATGCTAAGATTGGTGAAAATCGGTTCAGATTTAGATATAGCACCCATATATATTTTCGTCCGATTTTATGCATTTGGGGTACTAAAGTCCCTATATATCGTAAATGGTGCACCAAAGTCCTCATATATCGTTCGATTTGCACGAAATTTGGCACAGCGCACTTTATTGAGTCTATCTCCCATATATATTTTCCCCCCATTTAATGTAATTGGTGCACCAAGCCCCTATAAATTTTCCGAATCTAAAGATGATTTGTCTGTTCTATCTACAGGATATTGTGTATATTTGCGCCTTTTGTATGTACCCACAGTGGTGAAGGGTATCATATAATCGGCCCGTCCGACTTTTGAACTTTCCTTACGAGGTTTTTTTTTATTTTTTAATGTTGGCATTTTTTTTTTATTTTTTGCAATAGAATATGCCTGCCAACCGCTCGGTAGTTTTTCATTGGAAAAATTAAAAAAGGAGGAATATAAAAATTATTTCAATTATTGGGCCCGCCATGATGATATGGATGATGTGTAGAGAGTAGTAGGGCGTTAGTTAACAGGTTAAGGGGCTTAAATAATGAATTTTTTCAAAGGCCCTCAATGCGTAGATTTTTGAGAGATTATTTTTTTAAAGGCCAACAAGACGTAGATTTGTTAATAATTTTTAAGGATCCAACGAAGGGTAGATTTTTTTAAAGAATACTTTTTTACGGGCCCAGCAAGAGGTAGATTTTTTTAAGAATGATTTTTCAAACTCCAAAAAGGCGTGGATTTTCTATAGAATATTTTTTCAGGGACTATACTTTTTTAAAGACTGTCTATAGTTGTGGATTTTTTAAAGGTTTTTTAAAAATATTTTTTTAAAGGTTATCTATAGTCGTTGACTATCTATAAGCGTGGATTTTTTAAAAATATTTTTTTGAAGACTATCTATAGGTTATTGGTTTAGCAAGGCATTGCATTGATAAAGAATAATTTTCCAAGGGTCCAATAAGACGTAGATTTACCCTTTGCCAACTATCACTCATCCTCCCCGTAGCACTCTATATAAAATTCAAATAATTTGTGTCCTTTTTATATAGGAAGTTTAATGCAACACACACAGGCATTCAACTACAGCCTAACCAACAGGAGCTGAATCTGTGGATGTGGCTTCCTTGTATCAGGAACAGCATAAAAACGCTCCTTTTGCAGGTGTACTATAATTAAACAGAACACAGAGAGCATAAAAAACAAGAAACAACAAAAAATTGGTAACACAAAAAAAAAAACGCTTATAAAAAACCGTACCCTTTTTTTAATATCCTTTGCCATGATGGCAGAAAGAAAGCAAAACAAAAACAGCAACAACAAAAAACTTCATAAAAATGTTAAAATTTTTATGTTGCTCTTTCGGGAGGTTTTTTAAGCTGCTGTTTTTTCTCTGATGTTGTTTTTGTTGCTTTTATTATTATATACAACAAAATAACATACACACATACATACGTATGTATATAAATATAAATATGTAGCATTTAGTAAAAAACCCGAAGCATATAATAATGTCATTGCTTGCAGGTCCTTCGCCCATATAATAAAACAAGGACTCTGTTTTTTTTCGTTCACTGTTGCAGCAACAATGATGAAGGAAGAATAAATGAATGGCACAGAAAAAAACGACAACACAAACACACGCATATAAAAAAACGACGAATGAACAGGACAAAAAACAAAATACAACAAAAAACAACGCAGCGAACAGAAATAAAACATTAAAATAAATTCAAAATAATTTGCGAAAAAAAAATTATACAAAAAAACTTAATGCAACAGGGTTGCCAATATGCGTGGATTAGAAATATAAATAAGGGACCAACAATACGAATGGATTTTTTTTAATTTAAACCAATATTTATATATTTATTTTTGTTTACATAAAATCAAAGGAAAATATATATGGGAGCTACATCTAAATTTGAACCGATTTTCACGAAACGTAGCATACAGAATTTTAGACCCATTTCTGTACTCTATGCCAAATTTCGTGCAAATCGGACGAAAATATATATGGGAGCTATATCTAAATCTGAACCGATTTTCACGAAACTTAACACACATCATTCTAGAACAAATTCAGTACTCTATGCCAAATTTCGTGCAAGTCGAATGATATATAGGGACTTTGGTACAAAATTTACATTAAATCGGTCGAAAATATATATGGGAGCTATATCTAAATCTAAACCGATTTTCAAGAAATTTTACACACATCATTCTAGACTCAAGTCAGTACGCTATGCCACATTTCGTGCAAATCGAAAGATATATAGGGACTTTGGTGCACCATTTACCTAAAATCGGACGAAACTATGTATGGGAGCTATATCTAAATCTGGACCGATTTTCACGAAACTTGGCAGACACCATTCTAGGCTCAATTCAGTACGTTATGCAAACTTTCGTGCAAATCGAAAGATATATATGAACTTTGATGCACCATTTACCTTAAATCGCACGAAAATATATATAGGAGCTATATCTACATCTGATCCGATTTCGACGAAACTTGGCAGGCATCACTCTAGGCTCAATTCTGTACGTTATGCCAAATTTCGTGAAAATGGAAAGATATATAGGGACTTTGGTGCACCATTTACATGAAATCGGTCAAACATATGTATGGGAGCTATATCTAAATCTGAACCGATTTTCACGAAATTTAACACACATCATTCTAGACTCAGGTCAATACGCCATGCCAAATTTCGTGCAAATCGAACGATATTTAGGGACTTTGGTACATCATTTACATTAAATCGGTCGAACATATATATTGGAGCTATATCTAAATATGAACCTATTTTCAAGAAATTTTACACACATCATTCTAGACTCAAGTCAGTACGCTATGCCACATTTCGTGCAAATCGAAAAATATATAGGGACTTTGGTAAACCATTTACATTAAATCGGTCGAAAATATATATGGGAGCTACATCTGAATCTGAACCGATTTTCAAGAAAATTTATACACATCATTCTAGTTTCAATTCAGTATGCTATGCCAAATTTTGTGCAAATCGAAAGATATATAGGGACTATGGTACAAAATTTACATTAAATGGGTCAAACATATATATGGGAGCTGAACCGATTTTCAAGAAATTTTACACACATCATTCTAGACTCAAGTCAGTACGCTATGCCAAATTTCGTGCATATCGAAAGTTATTTAGGGACTTTGGAGCACCATTTACCTAAAATCGGACGTAAATATATATGGGAGCTATATCTAAATCTGAACCGATTTTCACGAAACTTAACACACATCATTCTAGACCTAATTCAGTACGCTATGCCACTTTTCGTAAAAATCGAAGGATATATAGGACTTTGGTACATCGTTTACATTAAATCGTACAAAAATATATATGGGAGCTATATCTAAATCTGAACCGATTTGCAGGAAACTCAACACACATCATTCTAGATCAAATTCAGTACTCTGTGCCAAATTTCGTGGAAATCGAAAAATATATAGGGACTTTGGTGCACCATTTACATGAAATCGGACGAAAATATATATGAGAGCTATATCTAAATCTAAACCGATTTTCCAGAAATTTTACACACATCATTCTGGACTCAAGTCAGTACGCTATGCCAAATTTTTTGTATATCAAAAAATATTTAGGGACTTTGGAGCACCACTTACCTTAAATCGGACGAAAATATATATGGGAGCTATATCTAAATCTGAACCGATTTTTCCAAATTTCAATAGGGTTCGTCCTTGGGCCAAATAGACTAGCTGTGCCAAATTTCATCCAATTCGGATCATAAAAGCGACCTGTACTTTGTTTACAATTTAACATGGACATGCAGACGAATGGATGGACGGACATCCATGTATCGCCCCAAAAAGTGATTCTATGCATATTCTCACAAAGAACCATGTCGTTTCACAAGGAACTATGTCGTTTCTTTTGCCTGCTACAAACATATGCCCAAAGACATAATACCCTGTACCACAGTGTGGTGAAGGCTATAATGAGAAACCCTGAACTCGACAAAAACACACAGCTATAAAATTTAAAAAAATGCCTTGCTTAACCATAGCAAAACAACAACGACAACAAAAATATTGTCCCTCTTTTTGTCAGGATGTTTTTGTATTTTTTCCTTTTTTCTTTCTTCTTCCTCCATCTTTCGTTCATACTCATCCGCATCCTTATCCGCTGGAATTGCAATTTGCCTGAATAGGTTGATGAACGCTGAACGAACAAGCAAACGAAAAAAAGGAAAAAACAAAAACAGGGAACTCCTGGTTGTTTGAAGTTGTTGCTGTTTTTTCGCGCATATCGAATTTTTTGAAAAGTAAAAAAACTGAAAAGGAGAACAAAAAACGGTTAAATTTGAACAGCAGCCATAAGAGGGGCCCACGAAAAAAAATATATTGGCAAAGTATTTTTTCCACGTTCAGGATTTTTTATTTATTTTAATAATGTGCTACCTCGTTTTTTTGATTGCCTGGAATTGCGGATCCAGTTTTTTTCAGTTTTTTTTATTTTTTATTTTTAATTTAAGGGAAAAAATTAATGCCTACTTCTTTCGCCGAGCTTTGGATTCACGGTAATTAACAAGTGAACAAGTGGTGGGGTGGTGGAATTTGGTTGGATGTTAACATAAATTAAAAACATATGTATGTGTATTGGTGGGTGAGTCTGTGTGTGTGCCTTAATAACTTGCATATGTGTGTAAAATATGTGGGCTATTCCGTGGCCGTGGGTTTTTTAAAAAATATTTTAAAGACCACAAATAGGAGTGGATTGTTTAAACATATTTTTTCATAGACCAACACCATAGGCCTGGATTTTTTTTAATATTTTTTATAGACCACTAATAGGCGTAGATTTTTTTTAAATATTTTTTTCAAGGACCACCACCATAGGCGTGGATTTTTAAAAAATTTTTTTCCATAGACCAACACCATAGGCCGGATTTTTTAAAAATATTTCTTCATAGACCAACACCATAGGCCTGGATTTTTTTTTAAACTATTTTTTTATAGACCACCACCATAGGCATGGAATACCGCATATATCTCCCTTATATTACAAAAACTTTTTTCTAGCTACAAAAAATATTAAAAAAATAAAAACGAATTTATTGTCGTTGTTGTTTTTTTTTTAAAGGAATGGACAAAAATTTGTTTTTTTTTTGTAAGGATAATGTCATGGGAATGGCTTTCTTTCGCTTTTTTTAATTTTCATATTTTTTTTATTCTCTGTAGGTCGTTAGCCATTGTATGTATGTGTGTGCCACATACCTATACAATACATACAAATATGAAATAAGTATATAATATTTTTTATACAATAACCAGTAAGGAAAGTAGTAAAGTCGGACGGGGCCGACTATATGATACCCTTCACCACTATGGGTATATTAAACAGGACGATTAACATGAAATTGGATGAAATAAAATATGTGATTTTTATCTAAAAGTGAATCTACCTAGATCTATCCATAAAGTATGTAAATCGACTTCAAACAAATATAAATAGGTCATCCGTTGGGCTATGTCTGTACTTCTAGAAAACGCAACTACGTAAATCTATGCTCAATTTTGTACGTTGTGCAAACTTTGATGTCAATCTGACTAACATGAGGAGTTTGATGCCCACTTTACGGGCGAAAATATATATGGAACCTCTATCCAAATATTAAGCGATTTCAAAAAAACTTGTCACAGGTTAGGTTATACTAATTTCAGAACGTTTTGTTCCTATCAGCCTATTGGATCCTTGGTGCGTCAATTACTTATAATCAATCTATAATAAAAGGGAGCTATATCTAAATATGGACCGATTTTCAGTACGTTATGCCAAATTTCGTGCAAATCGTGCATCATTTACATGAAATCGGACGAAACTATATATGGGAGCTATATCTAAATCTGAACCGATTTTCTCGAAAATTGGCACACATTATTCTGAAACTAATTCAGTACGCTATGCCAAATTTCGTGCAAATCGAAACATATATAGGGACTTTGGTGCATCATTTACATGAAATCGGACGAAACTATATATGGGAGCTATATAGAAATCTGGACCGATTTTCTCGAAATTTGGCAGACATCTTTCAAGGCTCAATTCAGTACGTTATGCCAAATTTCATGCAAATCGAAAGATATATAGGGACTTTGGTGCACCATTTACATGAAATCGGACGAAACTATATATGGGAGCTATATCTAAATTTGAACCGATTTTCACGAAATTTAATACACATTATTCTCGACTTAATTCAGTACGCTATGCCAAATTTCGTGCAAATCGAAGGAAATATATGGTCTTTGGTACATTATTTACGTAAAATCGGACGAAAATATATATATGGGAGCTATACCTAAATCTGAATCGATTTTCACGAAATTTAATACACATCATTCTCGACTTAATTCAGTACGCTATGCCAAATTTCGTACAATTCAAAGGATATTTAGGGATTTTGGGGCACCATTTACGTAAAATCGGACAAAAATATATATGGGAGCTATATCTAAATCTGAACAGATTTTCTCCAATTTCAATAGGGTTCGTCATTGGGCCAAATAAGTGAGCTGTGTCAAATTTCATCCAAATCGGATCATAAATGCGAACTGTACTTTGTTTACAATATAACATGGACATACAGACGGATGGACGGACAGACATGTATAAATCGACTTAGAAAGTGATTCTATGCATATTCTCAAAAGGAACCATGTGTCTATCTCGTTTCCATTTGCCTGTTACAAGCATATGCACAAAGCCATAATACCCTGTACCACACTGTGAAGGGTATAAAAATATATAGGGACTCACACGCACACATACATATTTATAAATAAATTGTATAAATATGATTTTTTTTATAAAACAAAAATATGTTTCATTCTTGTTTATTTGCCAATGGATTTGGATTTCGAATTAAATTTGTGAAAAAAATAAAACAACAAAATGAAATTAATTAAAAATATATAAAAGTAAATTCTTAAAAAAATATAATAATATTTAAATAGGAAAAATATGTCAGTTGGTATTAAACGAAATTTTTGGAATTCGAAAAATAATAAATACAAATTAAATGTGGATTTCTTTAAATAATATTTTTTCAACGATCAGCAAGGCGTAGATTTTTTAAAGAATATTTTTTCAAAGGCCCAACAAGGCGTAGATTTTTTAAAGAATATTTTTTCAAAGGCCCAACAAGGCGTAGATTTTTTAAATAATATTTTTTCAAGGATCAGCAAGGCGTAGATTTTTTAAAGAATATTTTTTCAAGGATCAGCAAGGCGTAGATTTTTTAAAGAATATTTTTTCAAGGATCAGCAAGGCGTAGATTTTTTTAAGAATATTTTTTCAAGGATCAACAAGGCGTAGATTTTTTAAAGAATATTTTTTCAAGGATCAGCAAGGCGTAGATTTTTTAAAGAATATTTTTTCAAGGATCAGCAAGGCGTAGATTTTTTTTAAAGAATATTTTTTCAAGGATCAGCAAGGCGTAGATTTTTTAAAGAATATTTTTTCAAGGATCAGCAAGGCGTAGATTTTTTTTAAAGAATATTTTTTCAAGGATCAGCAAGGCGTAGATTTTTTAAAGAATATTTTTTCAAGGATCAGCAAGGCGTAGATTTTTTTAAAGAATATCCTCTCTTAATAAAAAATTCCCTGTCATTTAATTTCTTGTTTTTTTCTCTGTTTTTTCCCTCTGAATATCTCCTGTTTTAGGAACTGCTTTAAAAATCAAGCCAAAAAGGGACTTCGACAAAAAAAAAAAAAAAAAAAAAAAATCAGAATCCTTAACGGAAAATGCTTAACGAAAATTATTTCCATTCTTATAAAAGGGATGTTTGTATGTCTGTCTCTCGGCCTGCCTATCTTCACTTTAACAAAAATCATTCCACGTTTATGGAATTTTTGAAATGATGCCAAAGTTTAAACAAATTCCACAAATTGAACCCCCCAAAAATGTTTTAATACTCCAAACAAATGAAATATTTTCAAAATACAAAAAAAGGAAAATGAAAATTCCATAAAAAAAGGTATTACAGTAGGGTATGATTAAAAGGGAAGGGGTATTAGAATGTAAAAATGTTGTATAGTAATTTCCTTAAAAATCCATATCTATGAGACTCTATGTGGCCTTTGAAAATGTCTTTAAAAACCCCCCAGCTATGAGGTGCATTAGGGCCTTTAAAGGTCCTGAAAATGTCTTTAAATATTCTAGTCTTGTATTAATATAATTAACATCTGAAAACTTATTTAAAAAACTTCGAATACGCGGGTCTATATGACCTTTAAAAATGTCATAAAAAATGAGGTTTAAAGAACCTAAGAGGCTCTCAATGTCCTTAAATATTTTGAGAAAGCAAACTTTAAGGCTCCATATGCTTTTTAAAAATTTCTTATTTTCTCAATTGCAATTATCTGGAGCTATCTGTTTAAATCTTTTGCCAAGATCACAGAGGTAAAATACCCTCCCCCCTTTCCCCCAGTAAAAAAAAAATAAATGAAAATATTTTCTCAAACAATAAAAAGGCATGTCCCTTTTTATAACCTAAAAACAGACACAAAGCAAAAACAACCACTTCACCACCACCACCCATCAACTCACCCACACACTTGTATGGGAAATGAGCATAACCACCCATAAGATTTAGCCCAATTTTTTTAAGCTTTTGTGAAATGAAAATAACAAAAAAAATCTGAAATTCTGTGAAATATTTTTGTTCCGTTTAAAGCGACGGAAAAGAGGGTGGAACGGGAGATGGGTATTTGTGTATGGGGGAAGTGGAGGATGTTATTTGGTTATGGTTTATAAGTAGGATATATATTTTTTTGCACAAATAACAAATTATTTTCACATCCCGTAGCAAAACAAAAAATGTAAAAATAAATAAAAATAAAAAAATATTTATGGCCTAAGGGAAATAAAAATGTGGTCTATGTGGCGTTTTTTTGCGTGTATGGAGTCCAATTTAAAAAAAAAATGATTAAAAAAATTACCAAATACCAAAAAATATGTAAAAAATTCAATAAAAATAGAACAAATTGTATGTGGCCAATGTGGCGTTTTTTTTTGCGTGTATAAATTCTCATTTGAAAATGTATTTAAAATCCTTACCTAAGAGGCTCTCGATGAAATTAAAAAATAAGGCTCCATATGGCTATTGAAAATGTCTTTGAAATATCCATCTCAAAATGGCTTTTAAAAATCTCCTTAAAAATTGCCTTTGAAAATGTTTTTAAAAATCCCCGACTATGAGGTTCTATATGACATAAAAATATGTTTTTAAAAATTCACTCCTATGTGGATTTATGTAGCCTTTGAGAAATTCTTAAAAAATCCCTACCTATGATGCACTATATGGCCTTTAGGAATTTCATCGAAAACCCCACCTATTGGCCTTTGAGGACTTCTTCAAAAATCCCTACTTTAGATGCTCCATATGGCCTTCGAAACTTTCAGAAAAAATCCACGCCTATGAGGCTCTATATGAGCTCTCTCTTTGTCCATCTGCTCCCATCTTTATATGACCTTAAAAAATTTCTTTAAAAATTTCCAACTATGAGCCTTGATATGGTCTTTGAAAATTTCTTTAAAATCCCCACCTATGAAGTTCCATATGGTCTTTGATTTTTTTTTTCAAAAATCCCCACCTATGAGGCTCTATATGACCTTGAACATTTCTTCGCAAATCCTCACCTATGAGGCTTGATATGGAAAAAATCCTATGAGGCTCAATATGGCCTGTTAATTTTTTTTAATTCCCACCTATAAGGCTCTATATGGCTTTCAAAACTGTCAGTAAAAATCCAAACCTACGAGGCTCTATATGGATTGTTTCTTTGTCCATCTGCACGCATCCCTGTATGACCTAAAAAGAATTCCTTTAAAAATCTCCACCTATGAGGCTCTATATGGCCTTCGAAACTTTCAGTAAAAATCAACACCTATGTGGTTCTACATATATAGAGAATACTCAATTTTTTATCAGTGTAAGAGGTTCCTCTTTGTCCATCTCCATGACCTTAAAAAATGCATTAAAATCAACACCTATGAGGCTCGATATGCCCTTTGAAAATACCTTTAAAAAACCCCATATATCAGGCTGTGTATGGCCTAAAACAATTTATTTGCTAATCGTTTTAAAAATCGTCTTCTATGAGGCTCTATATGACATTTAAAAATGCCTATAAAATCCAAATCTATGAGGCTCGATATGGCCTTTGAGAATTTTTTAAAAATCTCCACCTATGAGGCTCTATATGGATTTCGAAACTTTTAGTATGAGGCTCGATATGGCCTTTGAGAATTTTTTTAGAAATCTCCACCTATGAGGCTCTATATGGCCTTCGAAACTTTTAGTAAAAATCCACGCCTATGAGGCTCTATATTAACTCTATCTTAGTCCATCTTTGTATGATCTTAAAAAATTCCTTTAAAAATTACCACCTATAAGGCTCTATATGACCTTTGAAAATATCTTTAAAATATCTACGGCTCTGAAGGTCAATGTTGCCTTTAAAAGTTCTCCTAAAAACAACATTTGAAAATCGTTTTAAAAATCGACATCTATTAGGCTCTATATGACATTTAAGTATTTATTTAAAATCCAATCCTTTGAGGCTCTGTATGGCCTTTAGGAATTTTTTAAAAATCTCCACTTATGAGACTTTATATGGCCTTCAAAACTTTTCGTAAAAATCCACACCTATGGGGCTCTATATAAACCGTATCTTTGTACATCTGCATCCATCTCTGTATTACCTTAAAAAAATTATTTAAAAATCCCCTTCTATGAGGCTCGATATGCCCTTTTGAGAATTTCTTTAAAAATCCTCACTATAAAGCTCTATAAGACCTTGAAAAATCCCTCAAAAATTCCCATCTATATAGCTATTCTATATATCTATTCTATCTATAAAGCCTTTGAAAAGTTCTTTAAAAATTCTCACTTATGAAGCTCTATATGGCCTTTTAGAATTTCCTCGAAAATGCTTACCTATGAGGTTTTCTATGGCCTGCGAAACTTTCATCGTTACCTTTAAAAATTCCCCTCAAAATGACACTTGAAAATCGTTTTAAAAATCGCCACCTATGAGGCCCTATATGACATTTAAAAATGTCTTTGAAATCCAATCTTATGAGGCTCGACATGGCCTTTGAGATTTTTTTTTAAAAATTTTCACCTATTAGGGTCTATATGGCCTTCGGAACTTTCTGTAAAAATCCCCACCTATGAGGCTCTACATGAACTCTCCCATTGTCCATCTGCTTCCATCTCTTCCCTATGAGCCTCGATATGGCCCCACTTATAAGGCTCTATATTACCACCAACAAATTGTTTAAAAATCTCCACCTATGTGGCTCCATAATGTCTTTGAGAATTCCTTTAAAAATCCACATCTATGAGGCTATATATGGCCTTTGAACATTTATTTAAAAATTCATTTTTATGTCTTTTGCCAAATTTATTAAATATATCAGCTCATAAGAGGTCCAACAAGGTCTTTGAATTTTTTTTACCGACTTCTGACTTAAAGAGTAGTTTAAAAATCACCTCATATGAGGCTCGATATGGCATTTGAAAATTTATATATTGGCCTTTGAGATTTTTCTTCAGAATTCCTACTACTATAAGGTTCTATATGGCCTTCGGAACTTTCTGTAAAAATCCCCACCTATGAGATTATATATGACCTTCTTCTCTCCATCCGCACATCACCACCCTCAAACTGAAGATGAAACTATTTCATCATTGTCCCTTCTATGAACCAGGCGAACAGCAGCAACAGAAAGATAAGTTATTTCAGGGATTCTTAATTTTTTTGTATTTCGAAGTCTATTTTCCAGCAAATAATAAAAAATAACAAAAAAAGAAGAAAACAACAATTCCGTTCATCATGGCAAACATAAATCCTGGAAAGGATCCACACTCCATGAAAAATAAAAGAAAAAAAAAACAAAATTAATAAGAACCAGTAAGGAAAGTAGTAAAGTCGGACGGGGCCGACTATATGATACCCTTCACCACTATGGGTATATTAAACAGGACTATTAACATGAAATTGGATGAAATAAAATATGTGATATTTATCTAAATGTGAATCTACCTAGATCTATCCATAAAGTATGTAAATCGACTTCAAACAAATATAAATAGGTCGTCCGTTGGGCTATGTCTGTACTTCTAGAAAACGCAATTACGTAATTCTATACTCAA
This sequence comes from Musca vetustissima, assembly GCF_032173495.1. Classification (NCBI taxonomy): domain Eukaryota; kingdom Metazoa; phylum Arthropoda; class Insecta; order Diptera; family Muscidae; genus Musca; species Musca vetustissima. The sequence goes on from NW_026876597.1 coordinate 189,500, forward strand.
TTTTGTACGTTGTGCAAAATTTGATGTCAATCTGATTACAATGAGGAGTTTGATGCCCAATTTACTTGAAATCGGTCGGAAATATATATGGAAGCTCTATCCAAATATTAAGCGATTTCAAACAAACTTGTCATAGGTTATACTAATTTCAGAAAGTTTTGTTCCTATCAGCCTATTGGTTCCTTGGTGCGTCAATTACTTAAAATCAATCTATAATAAAAGGGAGTTATATCTAAATCTGGACCGATTTTCACGAAACAAGGCAGACATAAATCTAGGCTCAATTCAGTACGTTATGCCAAATTTCATGCAAATCGAAAGATATATAGCGACTTTGGTGCACCATTTACATGAAATCGGACGAAACTATATATGGGAGCTATATAGAAATCTGGACCAATTTTCTCGAAACTTGGCAGACATCACTCTAGGCTCAATTCAGTACGTTATGCCAAATTTCATGCAAATCGAAGGATATATAGGGACGTTGGTGCACCATTAATATAAAATCGGACGAAACTATATATGGGAGCTATGTCTAAATCAGGACCGATTTTCTCGAAACTTGGCAGACATCATTCTAGGCTGAATTCAGTACGTTATGCCAAATTTCGTGTAAATCGAAGGATACATAGGGTCTTTGGTGCACCATTTACATAAAATCGGTCGAAACTATATATAGGAGCTATATCTAAATCAGGACCGATTTTCACGAAACTTGGCAGACATCATTCTAGGCTCAATTTAGTACGTTATGCCATATTTTGTGCAAATCGAAGGATATATAGGGACTTTGGTGCACCATTTACCTGAAATCGGACGAAACTGTATATAGGAGCTATATCTAAATCTTGACCGATTTTCACGAAACTTGGCAGACATCATTCTAGGCTCAATTATGTACGTTATGCCAAATTTCGTGCAAATCGAAAGATATATAGGGAATTTGGGGCACCATTTACATGAAATCGGGCGAAACTATATATGGGAGCTATATCTAAATCTGAACCGATTTTCTCGAAACTTGGCAGACATCACTCTAGGCTTAATTCAATACGTTATGCCAAATTTCGTGCAAATCGAAAGATATATAGGGACTTTGGTGCACCATTTACATGAAATCGGACGAAACTATATATGGGAGCTATATCTAAATCTGGACCGATTTTCACGAAACTTGGCAGACATCATTCTAGACCTAAATGATTAAGCTGTACCAAATTTCGTGCAAATCGAAAGATATATAGGGGCCGTTTACATTAAATCGGTTAAATATATATATGGGAGCTATATCTAAATCTGAACCGATTTTTCCCAATTTCAATAGGGTTCGTCCTTGGGCCGAATAAGTGACCTATACCAAATTTCATTCAATTCGGATCATAAATGCGACCTGTACTTTGTTTACAATTTAACATGGACAGACAGACAGACAGACGGACAGACGGACGGACGGACATGCATAAATCGACTTAGAAAGTGATTCTATGCATATTCTCAAAAGGAACCATGTGTCTATCTCGTTTCCTTTTGCCTGTTACAAACATATGCACAAAGACATAATACCCTGTACCACAGTGTGGTGAAGGGTATAAAAATCTTCTTGTGGGTGGTGGTTGGTGGGCTGCCCGAATGGCAAGATGCCAATCCATTTTTGTGGGTAGGTGGGTTCGTTTTTTTTTGTGTGAATAAAAAAATATTTTTTCCTTCTCTGTTATAAAAATAAAAAAAGAAAAAATGTTAACCATTATAACAATATGTCCATGGAGGGAGGGTAAGGTGTGCGGAAAATTTTTAAAGCCCAATATAAAATTGCAAACCAAAAAAGGCAGGATTTTTTTTTCATTTTTTTCTCAATATACTTTTTGCTATAATTTTATGCCGTTGGATTTTTAAAGCCCTACAAAAAATGTGGAAGATATCAAATGACCTAACACAGTCAGATGTAAAAGGGGCTTTTAAAATATTTTTTAAAAAATACGCGCCTATTTCGGTGGTCTATGAAAAAAATGTTTTTGAAAATCCACGCCATAGACCACCAATAGTCTATGAAAAAATAGTTTTTTTTAAATCCACGCCTATTGGCGGTCTCTAAAAAATACTTTTAAAAAATCCCCCACTAAAAAATATTTTTTAAAAATCCACGCCTATTGGTGGTCTATGAAAAAAATCCAAGTCTATTGGTGGTCCATGAAAAACCTATTTATATGAACTCCACATTTGTAGGGTATTTTTCGTTCGTATTCAAATGGGTACTGAATTTTTTTTTCATTATTTTCCTTTGTGTCGTATTTTTTCTGTCCTGTTGCTCTGTGCCATATTTCCCGGCAACAGTGTGGGTAGGTATGTGTGTGCGTGAATTATGTCTTTTTGAGTGTATGTGTGTTATTTTTAGTGTATTTTCCATTTTTTCCCATTTTATTTGGAATTTTTCATTTTCTGCTTTTTCTCATTTTGCTTTAAGATATTTCTGTTGAATCGTTTTTTTGCTCCCTCATTTATGTTTTTTTTATTTTATTTCATTTTTTTTTGGATAAAGGAAATATTGAAAATAAAAAAAGAAAGGACGAGGAATTCGTTTTTAGTCTTCCTTTATACTGTTCGTCAACGTTTTTTTATTGTGATTTTATCCTTTTTTTCGAAATATCGATTTTTATGTTGCTATGTGTTTCGCCTCCTTTATCATTCGAATTTTTTCAAGTGACAAGAAAAATGTACTTTGAGAATTGGTAGTTGATGAAAATTAATTTTTAAAAAATCCACGCCTTTGATAGTGCACGAAAATTAGTTTTTAAACCAGTTAGGCATGTAGTAAAGCCGGACGGGGCCGACTATATGTAACCCTTCACCACTTTGGGTATATTCTACATATGTATCTTAACAGACGTCGCGTTTTTGTTATATATCTATATCTGAACCAATTTCAGGAAATCGGCCTAGCTATGGATCTTTTCACGAAGCTTACACCATCATTTTAGACTTAATTCGTGCAAATCGAAAGATATATAGGGACAATGATACCTTAAATCGGACGAAGAGATATATGGGAGCTATATCTAAATCTGAACCGATTTTCACGAAACTTTGCACACACCATTCTAGAACCAATTCATTACGCTGTGCCAAATTTCGGGCAAATCGAAGCATTTTTGGGGACTTTGGTGCACCATTTACCTAAAATCGGACGAAAATATATGAGAGGGCTATATCTAAATCTGGACCTATTTTCATAAAACTTGGCAGAAATCATTCTAGGCTCAATTCAGTACGTTACACCAAAATTCTTGCAAATGAAAAGATTTCCAGGGACTTTGGTGCACCATTTACCTAAAATCGGGCGAAACTATATGTGGGAGCTATATCTAAATCTGAACCGATTTTCACGAAACTTTGCACACATCATTTTAGACCTAATTCAATACGCTGTGCCAAATTTATTCCGTACACTGTGCCAAATTTCGTGCAAATCGAAAGATATATAGGGACTTTGGTATAGCATTTACATAAAATCGGACGAAAATATATACGGGAGCTATATCTAAATCTGAACCGATTTCCATGAAATTTAACTCACATCATTCCGCACTTAATTCAGTTCACTATGCCAAATTTCGTGCAAATGAAAAGATTTCCAGGGACTTTGGTACACCAATTACCTAAAATCGGATGAAAATATATATGGGAGCTATATCTAAATCCAAACCGATTTTAACGAAACTTGACACACATTATTCCAGACTTAATTAAATATGCTATACCAAATTTCGTGCAAATCGAATGTTATATAGGGACTTTGGTGGACCATTTAAATTAAATCGGACGAAAATATATATGGGAGCTATATCTAAATCTGAACCGATTTTCAGGAAATTTAACACACATCATTCTAGTCTTAATTCAGTACGTTGTGCCGAATTTCGTGCTAATCGGAAAATATTTGGGGACTTTTGTACACCATTTACCTTAAATCGGACGAAAATATATATGGGAGCTATATCGAAATCTGAACCGATTTTCATGAAACTTAACACAGATCATACTACACTTTATTCAGTACGCTGTGCAAAATTTCGTGTAAATCGAAAGATATATAGGGACTTTGGTACACCATTTAAATTAATCGGCCGAATATATATATGAGAGCTATATCTAAATCTGAACCGAATTTCACGAAACTTTGCACACATCATTCTGGACTTAATTCATCGAAAGATATATAGGGACTTTGGTATAGCATTTACACAAAATCGGACGATTTTAACCAATTTCAATAGGGTTCGTCCTTGGGCAAAACAAATAAGCTGTACCAAATTTCATCCAAATCGGATTATAAATGCGACCTGTACTTTGTTTACAATTTAACGTGGACAGACAGACGGACGGATGGATGGACATGCATAAATCGACTTAGAAAGTGATTCTATGCATATTCTCAAAAGGAACCATGGGTCTATCTCGATTGTTTTTGCTTGTTACAAACATATGCACAAAGACATAATACCCTGTACCACAGTGTGGTGAATGGTATAAAAATCCACGTCTTTGGTAATTTATTAAAAATATTTTTTTAAATATATTGCCAAGTATTTGGAGTTTTTAAACAATATTTTTCTCAGTGTATTAAACATTTTTTATTTCCTCTGCAAAAAATGTGAAAGGTTTTCTCATTAAAAAATGTCCGGGTCCTTTTCATTCCGTCAGATTTTTGTCCTTTTTCGCCACACCATGGAAGGGTAGGAAACACAATATATATTTATAATAATAAAAAAATGGTCTATATATTTAAAAAGTTAATGTATATAAAGGTTATGTAATGCAAAAAAATCCTCTAGGCTTATGTACTTTTTTCATATGAAAAACAAGCAAACACACAATCAAACATATATCAGTATGTATGTATGGAAATCCAAAAAGAGGACCCAACATCATCTCCTTCCCACCCAGGGACCAACATTTAAAAAAGGTTCACCCATAAAAAAACGAAAAAATTATTTACAATTCCTGAGGTATAATTTATATAAAATATTTATTCTGGGAATTTGTATCAACCTCCCCACCCACCCTCTCTCTCACTCTCTGTCTCTCTCTCTCTCTTCTTCATCATCCTTCAGTATTTGCATTAAAATTAAAATTTCTGTCGCAAAGAAAAAAATAAATAAAAAACACACAGAAATTTATGTTTATACATCAAGGTGTATGTATGTATGTTTGTATATAAAAATTAATATTTATGCAGTTTATAAAAAAATGGAAAAAAAGAAAAACAACAACAGTAGAGCCAATATTGTTGAAGGATATGAAATTTTATTTTAAATTGTAAATGCAACAAAAATTAAAGAAAAACTTTAATCAAAAAATACATAATATCCAATTGCATATTCATGTATGTGTGTGTAGGTTACACATACATATGCACATATTTAATTTTGTTGAAATCCATATGAGGAGGGTATTCTGGAATTTTAATTTATTTTGTTAAGGTGGAATAGGCAAAGGTGGTTATTCGGAGGGCATGGATTTTTTCAAAAAATAATTTTCATCAACTAACAAAGGCGTAGATTTTTTAAAAAATAATTTTGATCAACTAGCAAAGGCGTAGATTTCTTACAAATTAATTTTCATCAATTAACAAAGGCGTGGATTAAAAAAAATATTTTTGCATATTTTTCCGCTTCTATTTGTATACCCTCCACCCCAGTAAGGAGATTATATTAATTTTGTTTTTCCTTTTGTAACTCATCGAAATAATCATTTCCGACCCTGTAAAATATATATTCTTGATCAGCGTAAAATTCTATGACGATATAGCCATGTCCGTCTGTCTGTTGTAATCATTCTAGCTTCTAAACGAATTGAGATAGATCGCCAAAATTTTGCATAGAGTCATATTTTGTCTCCAGGCAGGTCAAGTTCGAAGATGGGATCTATTGGTCCACGTTTAGGCATAGCTCCCATATAAGGGTACACCCCCGAATTTCTGTATTTTGGGGTTCTTGAGCGCGTTTTTCAATCGAATTCGCTAACATTTGGTACATTGGGTTCTCATTGGTTACCAAATATCTCCACTAAAAATGATAAATATAGGTCAATTTTTTCCGGTAGCCCCCATATAAGAGTACCGCAAAATTTCGGTATTTTGAGATTTGGTATGAGAGGTTTTTCAACCGAACTCGATGAAATTTAATATTTTGTAGTCGTATATGGTAACAAATCTCCCTACCACAAATTATTAATATTCACCCCATTTTAGCAGTAGTCTCCATATTATCCCCTCTTTATACCCTTCACCACACTGTGGTACAGGGTATTATGTCTTTGTGCATATGTCTGTAACAGGCAAAAGGAAACGAGATAGACACATGGTTCCTATTGAGTATATGTATAGGATCACTTTCTGAGTCGATTTATGCATGTCCGTCCGTAACTCCGTCTGCCCATCTGTCCATGTTAAATTGTAAACAAAGTACAGGTCTCATTTTTTATTAGAACTGGATGAAATTTGGCACAGTTCATTTATTTGGCTCAAGGACGAATCCTATGGAAATTGGAAAAAAATCGGTTCAGATTTCGATATAGCTTCTATATATATTTTCGTCCGATTTTATGTAAATGGTGCATCAAAGTCCCTATATATCATTCGATTGGCACGAAATTTGGCATAGCGTAATGAATAGAGTCTATAATGATGAGTGGTAAGTTTTGGAAAAATCGGATCAGATTTCGATATAGCTTCCGATTTAATGTAAATGACATACCAAAGTCCCTTCATATCCTTCGATTTGCACGAAATTTGGCATAGCGTAATGAATTGAGCCTAGAATGATGTGTGCTAAGTTTCGTGAAAATCGGTTCAGATTTCGATATAGCTTCCATATATATTTTCGTCCGATTTTAGGTAAATGATGCGCCAAAATCCCTAAATATCTTTCGATATGCACGAAATTTGGCACAGCGTATTGAATGATGTGTGTTAAATTTTGTGAAAAACGGCTCAGATTTAGATATAGCTCCCATATATATTTTCTTCCGATTTTATGTAAATGGTGCGCCAAAGCCCCTAAATATCTTTCCATATGCACGAAATTTGGCATAGCGTAATGAATTGAGTCTAGAATGATGAGTGGTAAGTTTTGGAAAAATCGGATCAGATTTCGATATAATGTAAATGACATACCAAAGTCCCTTCATATCCTTCGATTTGCACGAAATTTGGCATAGCGTAATGAATTGAGCCTAGAATTATGTGTGCTAAGTTTCGTGAAAATCGGATCAGATGTCGATATAGCTTCCATATATATTTTCGCCCGATTTTAGGTAAATGATGCCTCAAAGTCCCTATATATCTATCGATTTGCACGAAATTTAGCACGGTTTACTGAATTAAGTCTAGAATGATGTGTGCTAAGTTTCGTGAAAATCGGATCAGATGTCGATATAGCTCCCATATATATTTTCTTCCGATTTTATGTAAATGGTGCGCCAAAGCCCCTAAATATCTTTCCATATGCACGAAATTTGGCATAGCGTAATGAATTGAGTCTAGAATGATGAGTGGTAAGTTTTGGAAAAATCGGATCAGATTTCGATATAATGTAAATGACATACCAAAGTCCCTTCATATCCTTCGATTTGCACGAAATTTGGCATAGCGTAATGAATTGAGCCTAGAATTATGTGTGCTAAGTTTCGTGAAAATCGGATCAGATGTCGATATAGCTTCCATATATATTTTCGCCCGATTTTAGGTAAATGGTGCCTCAAAGTCCCTATATATCTATCGATTTGCACGAAATTTAGCACGGTTTACTGAATTAAGTCTAGAATGATGTGTGCTAAGTTTCGTGAAAATCGGATCAGATGTCGATATAGCTTCCATATATATTTTCGTCCGATTTTAGGTAAATGGTGTACCAAAGTCACTATATATCATTCGTTTTGCACTAAATTTCGGATAGCGTATTGAATGAAGTCTGGAATGATGAGTGCTAAGTTTCGTGAAAATCGGTTCAGATTTAGATATAGCTCCCATATATATTTTCGCCCGATTTTAGGTAAATGGTGCCTCAAAGTCCCTATATATCTATCGATTTGCACGAAATTTAGCACGGTTTACTGAATTAAGTCTAGAATGATGTGTGCTAAGTTTCGTGAAAATCGGATCAGATGTCGATATAGCTTCCATATATATTTTCGTCCGATTTTAGGTAAATGGTGTGTCAAAGTCCCTAAATATCTTTCGATATGCACGAAATTTGGCACAGCGTAATGAATTGAGTCTAGAATGATGTGTGCTAAGTTTCGTGAAAATCAGTTCAGATTTCGATATAGCTTTTATATATATTTTCGTCCGATTTTATGTAAATGGTGTACCAAAGTCCCTGTATATCTTTCGATTTGCACGAAATTTGGCATAGCGTAATGAATTGAGTCTAGAATGATGTGTGCTAAGTTTCGTAAAAATTGGATCAGATTTAGATATAGCTCCCATATATATTTTCGTCCGATTTTAGGTAAATATTGCACAAAAGTCCTTTCGTATCCTTCGATTTGCACGAAATTCGGCATAGCGTAATGAATAGAGTCTATAATGATGAGTGGTAAGTTTCGGGAAAATCGGATCAGATTTAGATATAGCTCCCATATATATTTTCGTCCGATTTATTGTAAATGGTGTACCAAAGTCACTATATATCATTCGTTTTGCACTAAATTTCGCATAGCTTATTAAATGAAGTCTGGAATGATGTGTGCTAAGTTTCGTGAAAATCGGACCAGATTTCGATATAGCTCCCATATATATTTTCGTCCGATTTTAGGTAAATGATGCGCCAAAGTCCCTAAATATCTTTCGATTTGCATGAAATTTGGCACGGCGTACTGTATTAAGTCTAGAATAATGTGTAGTATGTTTCGGAAAAATTGGTTCAGATTTCGATATAGCTCCCACATATAAATTTATATACTCCTCCGATTTTACATATGTGGTGCATCAAACTGATTGAAATTAAATTTTTAACACCGAATAGCGTGTATAAATTTAGCTATAAATCGTCTTCCATAAATTTGTCCCGTGGTCTGAATGTGCCCGAATGATATTAAATCTTCGAGGGTTCATTGACATGCAATTTTAAGGATACATATGTAGAATATACCCAAAGTGGTGAAGAGTATCATATAGTCGGCCCAGTCCGAATTTACTACTTTCCTTACTGGTTGATATTAAAATAGTTATCTGCTTTCTTAGCTTTTGGTACTAAGACTCTGTTGTAAGTATTTCACCTGCAGAGGATATCGAGAACGTTGAACTATAGTCCACATACCGATTTCGGTATTTTATATATATATTTAGCGTAAGGAAATGTATTCTGATGCAAAAATGTTAGTTTCGAAATAGAGCTATATCAGTCCTCAATTAGGCATTGCACCTCATATAATGATATCTTCAAATGTTCGGTTGAATTACACCCAATCCCCCGAAATAAAACCTGTGTATATAACCCTTACATAACGTTGGTCTCTTAATTGCAGTATTTTGAGGATGTTCCATCGTCAATATCGGTCCACTTTCTGGGATTTTTAGAAAAATATATATTAAAAATGGGTAGGGTAAATACCCAAAAGTGGATGAGAGTATTTTCTATGATAGTATCTGTTAGCATACCTATGGTGGAGGGTATTCGGCCGAACTTAACGCTTTTTTCACTTGTTAATTTTAAGTACATACATTTTTTCTCGAGTGTATTTTCAGTTTTTTTGTGAGCAATCAAAAAAACTTTATAATTTCCACCATTTTTTTTAATTTCTTGGCCAAACCCCACACAAAATGCCATGCACATAATTCATATATTTTTTTCCGAAAAAAAAAAATTATTTATCACACACACACACATAGACAAAAAAGTTTTTCAGCAGAATGTTGGTAAGTGTATGTGTGTGTGTTAAGAGGAGTTTGTGTTTGGATTTCTGAACTTTCGACAACATTTATGGGTTTTTTGGTAGTAGCTATGAAGCAGAAGCAGCAGAAAAAAAAACAGCCCAATGCCAACACAACTTCGACCCATGGACAAAAAAAATTGCATAAAAAACGTTGTAAAAATAACCCTTTTTTCTGTGAACATTTTCATATGTCATTTGTGTAAATTATACTAGTGCAACACAAAAACAAACCCTGACAACAAAAACATTACACGCACAACAGCAAAACACACATACACTCACTCACTATCTCTGCATTAACAAAACCTTCATACAGAAAAAAAAAATCCGTAAAAACTGCAAAAAAAGAGACACAGCTCAGCATTGTAAATTAAACTCCAAAGGAGAGTGGAAAAAACAAATGAACACACACACATACACATAGAGACAAAATTAATGTCAACATAATGAAAATGCAGAAAAACCAAACAATTTACAATTTAGCAAGGTTTACCTACTTGGAGAAAGGAATGGGGTTCAAAGGGTGGGAGGTGGTATGTGGTACCACCAACCGGAAAACAAAACAACTTTCAGAGATTTTTTTTTATTTTTTTTTCATTTTAAATATAAACCTTCCTTTATAAGCTGATATTTTATCTTTGGAAAAAATACACACACACACCAAGGGATGAATATATGTTCCCCTTGGGGAATGTACTTATTAAAGATATGGCATCAGGGGTGTATGCCTTGGTAGTTAACAAGAAATAAAAGAAAACCAGTGAGGAAAGTAGTAAAGTCGGACGATACCCTTCAACGCTTTGGGTATATTCTACACATGTCACGTAACAGACTCCGCCTTTACGAAAGACCATAGGCATGAAATTGAAGAAAAGATATATAAGAACTTTGGTGCACCATTTCTATTCAATCGGATATATATGGGAGCTATATCTACATCTGAACCGATTTTCGCGAAACTTAACACACATAATTCTAGACTTAGTTCAGTACGCTATGCCAAATTTCGTGCAAATCGAAAGAAATACAGGGACTTTGGTGCACAATTTACATAAAATCGGACGAATATATATGGGCGCTATATCTAAATCTGAACCGATGTTCCCGGAACTTATCACTTATCATTCTAGACTCATTTCCGTACGCTATGCCAAATATCGTGCAAATCGAAGGATATTTAGGGACTTTGGTGGACCATTTACATTAAATCGGACGAAAATATATATGGGAGCTATATCGAAATCTGAACCGATTTTTATTGTAGACTGAATTCAGTACGCTATGTCAAATTTCGTGCATATCGGAAGATATATAAGAACTTTGGTGCACCATTTACATAAAATCGGACGAATATACATATGGGAGCTATATCGAAATCTGAACCGATTTTCCCGGAACTTATTACTCATAATTCTCGACTCAATTCAGTATGCTGTGCAAAATTTCGTGCAAATCGAAAGATATTTAGGGACCTTGGTGGACCATTTACCCTAAATCGGACAAAAATATATATGGGAACTATATCGAAATCTGAATCGATTTTCGCGAAACTTAACACACATTATTCCAGACTCAATTCAGTACGCTATGCCATATT
>NW_026876598.1:0-19755 GCF_032173495.1 Musca vetustissima
CACTAGCTCACCAATAATTTAGAAGATCACCAATGGTTCAATGGCTCACTAAAACCCTTCGCAAACTAACGAGAGATTTTTACCCAAGATCCAATAGTGTATCAAAGGACCATCAATTGACTAGAGTTTTCAAAAGTTCACTTGCACAAATGTGTGGCCAACTCATCATCAAAGGAGGTTCACATTAAAAACCAGAGATTTCAAAGGTTCACTCACACAAAAGGATGGCTAACACACCAGAAATACACTACCAGAAAGTTGATTCCAATGGGACTACATTGTCGTTATTTCAACAATTACTTTTGGTTTCCTATTGTAATAGTTATTAACATTAAAATAATGGACGACCTCAAAGGTTGTACAACTTTCAAGAGTGGTTCTTCATGTGAAAAAGAGAACTAGTTTATCTATGGTTTAACAATGTAGTAATGGTTTTCTATTGAATACATTGGTCCACTATATTTGTGTTAATATCAGTCTGTAATTGCACAGTAACTTACTTATTCGTCAGCTGATAACACTTTTCAAAATTTCTCTTGCACAAATGTGTCGCTAACTCACCTCTCGTTCCTTTTTTAAAAAACTTCTAGATAGTTCCGTTGATTCTCTCTTCATTATTTTTGATTTTTTTGATCACACTGTTCCGTGTTCATTAGTTTAGGGATGAAAAAGTAAACAAATGAAGCAATAATTAAGAATAGTTGATTTGATTTAATTTCTATTTAGTAGAACATTCAGAGGCTATAGAATTTAACTGCAGCACGATAAACACAAATTACTTTTTTATTCACACAATAATAAATTGACGAGCATATATTTTTATATAGTATTAACAATGTGACAGCATCTGAAAAACGAACGAATGAAGAATATGGGAATATAGAGATCACAAAGAACAGGACCTAGTTCCTATCGTTCCTTTATCGGAATAGTTTCAATGAACTAGTTGGTTCCAATTATGCGGTTATATAAGATTTCCATCCTTTTCAGAGATTAAAGATCACAATGTTCCCTTTTAGTTGTTTAGCTGCCCATAAATTATTTTTCTCTAGTTTACCAATGGTTCATTTAGGAACCCGTCCATCGTTTCATTTTTTCTTTCACCTCACAAAATAAATGTTTGCTCTCTTGATTCCTATTTAAAGTCCATCCTATTGGTATGTTCTTAGTACATAACCGTACCACAAACTTTACATATATTAGTTACTTTTCCAATAGTTCACTAGCTCACAAGCGGTTCAATATATTAGATTCATTATAATTTGAATATCACGAAGGTTTTAAATAAGTTCATTAGTTTCATTAGATCGATCAGTGATTCAGTAGCTCACATAGTTTTTGTGCATAATCTAATTCACTGATTCAGCAACTCAGATGATTCACAGACCTTTTAATCCCAATTTTCTCACTAGTTTATCAGTTGTACAGTAATTGTTCAATGATTCACTAGTATTCGATTAATGCGCTTGCTAATTATACTCTACTTCAGTATCTTTTAGATGATTCCATTGTACACAAGCTCACTAAGGATTAGTTATGGGCCAAGTTAGGTTCACAAAAGGTTCATAAGTTCACCACTGATGAACTAGATTATTTGGGGATTCAACCCAGCGAAATTCAATAAGTTCCCGGGCTTATCAGTTATTCGAAAGATCCTTTAGTAATCCGCTAACTCACATATTTGTTTGTACTCAACATAATCATTAATTCTGCTACTCAAATGATTCACATGGCATTAATGCTGCAATTACATTTCAATTCTTTACAAAATAACAATTTGTTTGTTGTTAAGGTAAGATCACAAACGATTCACTAGATTTTTATTCATACGCATGCCGTTTATTCTCTAATTCAATATATTTTCTTGCAAATAAATTATTCACAAGCACTAAGTGAGCTTCTTGTAGTATAAGTGGTTAGTTAGGTTCACAAAAGATTCAAAATTTCACCAAAAATGTACTTGATTATTTGGGGGTTCAACTAGACCAATTTAAATAAGTTCACTATTTGCCAGTCATTTGAAAGAACCATCAATGAATTTGCTATCAGAATTTACTAAATAAGTTCAATAGCTTGCCAGTCTACCAAAGAACCACATTCCCAAATTTCAATAGCTAATATATTTTTGGTAAACAATATTAATCATCGATTATGCTGTTCAGATGACTCACAGCTCATTAATGATTCAATTGCCTTTCAGTTCTTAACTAAATCACAATTTTTTTTTCAATTGTTCATCAGATGTTCACAAATTTATCATCGATTTAGTAGCTAAGAGATTTACGAGATCAGCTTTGATTTACCAGCAATTATTCATAGTTCACCAAGTTACAAGTTTTCATCAGGTTCACAAAAGATTCATAAGTTTATCAACGATATGTTTGATTGTTCTTGATTCAAAGAGACTAACTATCGATATTCTAATTACCTTTTCATTTCAAGCATCAAGACTAAAATAGTTTTCTCAAAAAGTATTATCTAATTATCTAGTTCACGAATTCACTTAGTGAACCATATATAAATATGTTTAATTTTACTTCAACCTCATAACTATTAGTTCACTAGTTCACCAATAGGGTTAGCTTACTAGTATTATATTAACCCACCCACAAATTCTTCATTCTATTAATAATAAAATTCTAAGTATATATTTTGTGATCGCCATATTTTTATATTGTCAATTTATGTTAGTCACTAGTTCCACAATGCAAGCAGTTCATTAGTTCACGAAGATTCATTAAGTTAGTTGTGGGTCTTTTTCTGGTGATTTCTGAAACTAAAATTGTATTTACCCTGCTACTATAAACTTCAAGTTTACCCAACTTCTTGAAATATGTTATCTCCTAAAAATATTTCAATTGTAGAGTAGTTTGTATTCGATATAATCTCAATTTTTTCTACATTGTTTTCCCCGCAGCAGAGCATACGTGATTTTTACTGAAACTGCTAAAATTTCATTTCGACTTGTATCTCTGTGACACAGTAGAAATATGTAAAAAATTATAGCAAACATGTTAAACAGATAGATAGTTGAAGTTAGTTGAAATGAACATGAAGAGGAAAATGTTGGAGGAATGTGGTGGTTTAGTTACAGGGGGCATTTTGTTATACAATTGGTTAACAATTTCCAATGAATGAGAAATTGGTAAAGCAAAAAAGCACTTGACAAGAAAATTGCTGGAGATCTTTGTATTATGTAAAATTGTTTTTAGCTTCTAGTATTTTTACGTAAAAAACTGGGTAGTGGTTGAAGGGGAAATTAAAATAAATAGCTTACTTACATTGGTATATGTACTGTGAATGGATTGAACGTCTATCCCTTCTTTAAGAGTATTTGAAAATAATTTCTGATATTTTGGAAAATTTCCATAGATTGAGATTTTGTTTAACTCTTAATTTAAGTCCAAGAATATAAAAAATATCAATTTTGAATACTTAATGTGAAGAAAACTAAATAGAACATTGCTCACTAATGAACTAGTTGAGTAGTGGAACTAGTTCCATACTACTTCTCTTTTTTTTTTAGACAATTTTTTAAGCACAAAATATTAAAAAATTATTTGTATGGGTTCAGATTCCATTTTATTTTTAATTTAAGTAAGAAAATAAAGAAATTTTATTAATTTGGATACCTAAAGCGAGGAAAACTAAATTGAACCTTGTTCGTATAGAGTACCTCTAATAGATTAGTTGAGTAGTGGAACTAGTCTCTGATTGTAGACAAATTTTTTTTTTATTCTTAGCCTACAATTATTAAAATAAAATTAAATAAACAATTACTTTGGATGCATTAACTGTGAGAAAACGAATTGAAACATCTACAGTATCATTAATGAACTAGATGAATTGTGGAACTAGTTCCGTACTGCTTTCACAATGAAACGTAGGAGAAGAAGGAAAACAACACATTTTTTCTGTCTTTTGGAGCCCTTTATAAATGTTTTTTTTAGTTTTTCATATTTCTTTACTTTTTTTCTAGTACCATAATTTGCCTTACCAACATGAAGCGTCTTCAAGATAATATTACATCATCTTCCTAAAATTCATAAATTTGTTTCTATGTCACTATAATTTGTTAATATAACCATGGCTTATTATCGTATTGTTTTCCGTCGCCTTACTTCCACCCAAAGGGAGCCTCATCATTTATTTATAACGTCAACTCAAACCCCCCTCTAAGTATTACCTCTGAAACGCTGAAAAACAATTACTTCTAATGCAGTTATTGTGTGCACGCCAACCAAAAACCGTTGCAAAATAAATATCAACTCAATACAAAAAAAAAAAAAAGACGAAAAAGAAGATAATAGACGTTGGCGTTAGTTTCCTCCATGGAAAAACTCTGTGGGAAACTTGCTCTAATGACAAAAAACGCCAAGATAACTCCCTCAAAAAAAAAAATATGAAAAGCTCTAACAACAATCACCTCATCTTTATAATGATTATGTAATTCGACAGCCACGAAAAAGAAGAAAAACAAAGTTTTTTTAACAAAATTTTTTATTTTTATACTAAAACTAAAAACACCATGACGTTGATTAAGAAATACCCTCTTCATAATATAACAATATCATAAAGAAAAATGATTTCCCTTTATGAATCCAACTCCTCCATTGCGCATGAAAACAATCGTGCACACTTGAATGAAATTTTTTGATTTTCATAGCATATACCCTACATCAGCAGGGAGCTTTTGCTGACTTTAATATTTAGATTAAAAAAAAATACTTTTTAAATTTAAAAATAGTATGACATCGGCTTACTTCAAATGTATGACCCTTCTAATGAAAGTGTTCATTTTGTTAAGAGTATTCGAGAATATTTTGAACCCTACATTTCTGAATCTAAAGGGGTGTATCAATATTTACAAATCATTTAAACCGTCTAAATATTTCACTATGTAATTTTGTAAACCTGACTCAAATATTCAATTTATAGAACAGTGCCGTTCCGAAACGTACTAGTTTAAAAGAAATATTCCACCAAACGAACAGTCGGTACTAAATCTGGCTCTTTCGTTCATCTAGTTCCATTATCTGCAGCCGTACTTTTGTTGCGCTTGAATTCTGCTTGAATTGAATTTTTGTTTAAATTCTCAAACTTTATACCTTGGAGTTGGTTCGTTCTGGAACAAACTAGTTCGAAGAAACTATTACGCAAAAGAAAATATCGATACTAGGTCCAATACGTTCGTTCCAGTCGTTTCTTTTTGACTCTTTATCAACTAGTTCCTTTTGTTCAATCGTTCATGAAAAGCGAAAAAATAAACAAAAGAACTATGATAGAGAGAGGGTTGGAATTATATCGAGCAAAGTTACTATATTAAAAAAAACAAGTTCATTTTTAAAAGAAGAACGAAAATCTGCTCGATCGAACCGCTCCGTGAACTAATTGCACAACTCTACCCATTTCCTTTCGATTTAATCGTTTATCTAGATCTTGCCGTTCATTAAAAGCAACTATGGAACCACATGCATTACAAGTTCCTTTTGCGAAACGATTCGCTTTAGGAACGAAATTGCCGAGCTCTAGATGAAGCAAACAATTTTTGAAACCAAATCAAATTTAATAGTCGCTTTTCCTTCGGCTAAACTAGCCACGTGGCAAACGTAGGACAGTCAAAACTCTTAGTGGTAAACCACTTTTTTTGTCTGTAGCCTTCGGAGGAAATCGAAACCCCAACACCTTGACAATGCGAGCTCTCTCAATTGACCGGGCGAAACATGGAATCCGATATACACCCAAAAAATGATTAGGTTTGAGCCGTGTATTCCAACAGAAGATATTGATTCCTCGCATAATATGTTCGATATATGTCAACGTTTTAATAACGAGTGGTTTCGCATTTTGCGCACTATATGCTTGGTTTATGTTGGAAACAATGTATTGCCGACTATTTTTGTTTTGAACAAACTAGTTCAATTGAAGAACTCCCTAAAATGAACATGACAGGAACTATGATCAGTAATGTCAGTTTAAAATTTGAACGAATGCAATTATTATGTTCTTCATAGCCCATATTTTGCAAAAATTCAAACCAGAGTTGGACAATCTCGTTGCGGAAGCGATTCAATCATTTTCGGTTTGCTTCTCTTTCATCTAGTGCATTTCAGTTAAATCATGCATTAATTCGATCAATGAACTATTTGATCAGAAGGAACTATATATACGAAAGAACCGGACTTGTACAGATCGTTTTCCTTTAGCGGACCAGTTGCATACGGTTGCATATTAGATTTTTTTAGCTTCGAAAGAACTAATTCAGTTGAATGATTCTCTGAAAAGAACTAGGACAGTTAGTTCAGTTTAATAATTGAACGAATGATTCAATTATTGGAGATACCCAATGTTTGAAAGAGAAATGCATTTGAATTAAATTGTAAAAACTGCTTCGTTGGGTATGCTCGGTCAACGAACAAGGTAGTGAAGTATGAATGAGATGAATGGTGACTGAATGATCAGGGAACTAAAAAGTGAACTATGAACTTGTTCGATAAAAACGTATGATCTAAATGAAACACTTTTTCAAATGAACTAAAGTGTACGACACTACTGCGGACATGGCAACTTCGATCGTACTTAGTGTAACTTCTGCACTCTGCAATTTTTGTCGATGAAACAAAAGTTCTTATTTATATGACAATGCAATGTGAATGAGAATTACTTTCCCATACTTCGAAACAAATTCTCATAGTTGCTCACTGAAGTTAGCAAATCAGTGGTATTTTTCGGTCAACGAACAAGGTAGTGAAGTATGAAAATGATAAATGGTGGCAAATTGATCAGGAAACTAAAGAGTGAACTGTGAACAAGATGATCGTTCTCAAATGAAGAATATAACCGTTAAAAAAACACAATTTTCAAACGAACTACTAGGTGCACAAAACTACAGCGGGCATGGCAACTTCGATCGTACTTAGTGTAACTCCTGCACTCTATAATTTCTGCCGATGAAAACTGCAGTTATTATTTATAACACAAAGCAAAGTGAATGAGAATTATTTCCCCATATTTTGCCACAATTTCTCATGGTTGTTCATTGACGTCAGCAAATCAGTGATACTTTTTGAAATTACCTAAAATGTACAATGTCATAAGTCAACTACGCTCGTACTCTATCTTACACCGACACTCCACAATTTCTGCCGATGAAAGATTATAGTTCTAAAGCGGGCTCAACTTCGGGCGTCAATGAAGCAGAATCCACGTTAGTCATCAATAAAGCAACTCTTGAGCGGAACTTGTATGACTTCATCCGAAAGAAAAGAAAGTTAACATTTTTACTCCTTGTTTACAAATTATTTCCAGCATATGATCTGAGTTCATCGAATTGGACAAGCGTGGTAGTGTGGTTATTGATCTTGCGCTTTCAATGATTGCTAAACGTATTAGAGTCAGAGTGAATTTATTGTAGGGGTGTGTAAAGAGAAAACTCTCGGAGAGTAAATGAGAAACGGCCATATGAAATGACTTGCCAGAAGAGAACTCAAAGCACGAGCTTATTGATTCATGTAAACAAGGGCACCAGTTCCCATACATTCCCAGCACTACTTTATTGGAATTTTGTTCTGCTTAGGTACTACAAATGAGAAGCAAATTAAGCAAATTTCTTATCTAGTATTGGTTGTATAACCATTAATTTCAAATATTTGAATGCCGAATGATACTAGGTGACTGTATCATTCATTTTTACTATCGTAAACAAATACATAAGTACAATATCAAATTAGGGCTGATCCGTTCAGTTCTTATTAATAGTATAACATTAAGTGAATGAGAATTACTTCCCCACACTGCACAACAAATGCTTATGGTTGTTCACTGAAAGTAAAGGACGTGTGTAATGACATTAAGTCGTCACGTTGCAATATTCACATATAAAGATATCCCATCTTTAGGATTTTTTCTGAGAAAACAAATTGTCAATTGAAATAGCCCCAACATAAAAGTCCGGCCTATATTTGGTATTTTGAAAGATGGTCTCATGCTAGAAGGTATAAAAAGTTCGGCATGATGTTGGTAATTTAAAAGTGTGTAGGGTACCACGTTATCGACTTTTTCAATTAAAATTTGGTACTCATATAAAAAACATTAACAAATCACCACAACAAAATATATTGTTAAATATTAGCAGCTGTATTTATTTTAACAATATGTGAAGTGTTTAACAAAAAAACAACAACAATAACAAAAAAACAGACTTTAAAATACCGCGCAGCTGTGATGGGTCTTCTTCAACAAACAACTCCATAGAGATTTTTGTTCAGTGATGACATACTTTTTTCGTTTTCAAAAAAACTTGTTGAATGTATGTATGTATGTTTGTCTGTCTGTCTCATAGTTGGAGTTGTGTTGCATGTTTTTTTTTTCTCAAATCTAGTGTTGATTGTGAGTGACAATCCCATTTTGTCATTAATGTTGCATTCAATTTTTGTTGTTCATGTTTCAGTCTCATGGGGTGGTGAATAGATGGATGGTTTGGTTTGGCTTGTTTGGACCCAGGGTTTGGTTGTTTTGTTTTATTGCGTTTTTAGTAGCAACGTCACCTTTTAAACATTAATAATAAACTTTTGGTATATCACGTTTTGGTGTCGTCTCTATTTTTTTCGACGTTGTTGTTGACTCCTCTTACTCCTATTGCAACTCCAGTTGCCAATGAGGTAACTTAGTTTTGACATAGAAGTGTTTGGTTTTTATTTGAAATCTTCTCCATGTTATAAGGTCAGATATGAGTTGATGAGAAAACAAAAATTTTTTTACGGAAAATGAAGAAGATTTTCTAAGAAAAAATATTTTTTTTTGTGACAACAATTGCAGCAAATTCATTTTACAATTTTTAATTATAAAATAATAAAACAAAAATAAAAATTTCTAAGAAAATAATTTTAAAAGTGAAAAACGCATTGCTTCGATTTCAGGATCGAACTAGTTCATAGGAACTATTCCGCAAAATGAACGATCGGTACTAGTTTCGGTTATTTTGTTCATCTAGTTCCTTTTGCTTCAATCGTTACTAGTTCATTTGACTGAACTGTCGTTTACCAATTAACGAATGAACTATGGAACTAAATGAATGACCTAGTTCATTTGTCCAACTCTAATATATTTTCAAAATTGTAAAAAATAATTTCAATCATTTGATTAAAACATTACTCGGGCCTAGTTTCATTTGTTCCAACCGTCCATTGACCGTATAAACTGTCGTGTGCCCATGAACGAATGAACTATGGAACTAAATGAACGACCTTGTTCATTTAACGGAGCGAACCGAAATCGATCGAAGCATTCCTAAACGAAATTGTTCAACTCTAATATATTTTCAACATTTTACAAATAATTTCAGAAATGTTATTTAAAAAAATCTTCAACTTTCAAATAGAAAAATGAAAAATTGATGTCATTTTAATACCCGCTGTCATCCAGATTTTTTAAACTTTCAACAAAATTACATTTTCTATTAATTCATTATCATTATTTTTCCTTCAGTGACATTCTGCCAAATGGCGTCGAATCCATTTTTAAAAACTAAAAAAAAACAAATTTTTTCTTTAAAATTTTCATATCAATCACTTGAAAGGAAAATTACATTGTCACTCAACAAAAATTCCACCTCTTTCACCAGCTTTAAACGATTTCTGCCATGTCTTTTTTTCAATTTTTTTTTTTAATTCGCCCATACACAATTTGCAGTTTCCTTTTTTCTCGTACAGCTTGACATTGATTAAATATCAACTAACGATGTTGGCTGTCAACAAAATTTTTTAATAATATTTAAATAAGCTAGTATCTGCACTTTCACTTTCATCAAAAATTTCACATACAAGAGCTAAAAAAATAAAAAAAAGGAATAATTTCTTAATGGAAAAAAATTACATTTATGAAAATATAAGTGCAAGAAGAAATAATAAACCTACACTAGTGTTGTACCAAACAAAATATCACCTCCCTCCTGAACAACGACCATAACCGATTGTATTGCTGATTGTTATTTTGACAGATCCATTTTTTGTTTTTTGTCAAATTCGCAAAAAAGTCAACCCAAAACGTTGGAGCGGCCATAAAACACCTTAGATTTAGTGTCAGTTTCTGGCGACGAAATACAGTTTGACGAATTGTCCATGGCAATGTGACACTCGGGTTTTTTTTTTTTTTTTTGTGGCAGTCGAGTGATGTAGATAATTTAGTCAGTTTTTTGTGCTGGTGTTATTTTGAATGCGATAAAAAAGTCGAGGGTTTTAAAGCATTTGTTATGGTCTTCAATTGGTATATTTATCATGTTTTTTTGTATGAGGGGAAGTAGGAGAAATGTAAGGAAGGTATGCAATAATTTGTATATCATATTTTACTAAAATTCGACTTAAACAAATTTTAGTAGGAATCTTTTTCCTTATCTTATTAGAATTTACCCCATAAAAATTTTATTTTATTCGGATAATTTTTCTATAACAAATAGTTTCTGAATTATTTTTTAGTATTATGGCTAATGAGGGTATAAATACTTTACTACGCATAAAATGTGCATCATCAAAATCGAGTCGATTTACAAATAACCGGTCGCCTGTCTGTCAAGCTCCGCACTATAACTCTCGAAGGGAGTAACCGATTCCCTACAAACTTTACACATCGCATTATTACTTACTTAGCTGATTTGAGACTGAATATTTGACCCATACGCCAATCTTAAGAAACATTTCCAGGCGCATCGATCTTGTGCACAGCTTTTCCAATTGGAAATACCCTGTTTCGAAATGTTGTCTTTCACATGATCTTTCCATCCAATTCGTGGCCTTCCCCTTCTGCGTGAACCATCAGTTGGCTTGCTTTTATATGGCTTTTGAGCTGGGACATCCTCATCCATTCTCACACCACGACCTAGCCATCGTAGTTGTAGTCTGCAGCTCGATACGTCTGACAATGTCGATGTCCGAGAATAGATGGTACAAATTGTGGTTCATTCGACGGCGATATTCACCGTCGACGCATTTTTTGGTACCTCCCGCACGATGTGTCAAAATTTGAAAAATTGAAATTTGTATATCATAACTTGAAACTTAAGCGAATGGATTGTCCGATTTGTCCCAAACAAGTCCGACCATGGGGCTTATTGGTCTGCAAAGTATCATAACTTTAGAATTTTGAAAATCCTCTCAAAAGATGTCAAAATGTTGTTGAAAATTAATTTTATGCAGAGTATTCGATTTGATACGAACTTTTCAAAACATGGTAGATGGGAATTACGGTATCTCCCCGATATAGAGTCGAAATTTCAATTCCATAGGAACTCACAAAATTCTTTGGAATAGCGAAGTGGATTGGGAAAACACAAAGAGATTATGGAGAAACCCAAATGGGAATAATACCGACCGTATTCTCACAGGACATAACAGCCTGCAAGACCACTTACACAAGATAAGATTCAATGGAAGCAACTGGTGTAGACAGCGAAACGTTACAACATTTCCTGTGTCACCGTCCAGCCTTTTCAATCTTCTGAACCCAATTCTTAGGAAATGACAATTTCCTGAAATAACCGATG
Organism: Musca vetustissima; assembly: GCF_032173495.1. NCBI lineage: Eukaryota > Metazoa > Arthropoda > Insecta > Diptera > Muscidae > Musca > Musca vetustissima. The sequence continues at coordinate 11,537 of NW_026876598.1, forward strand.
AAAAAACTGAACAACACTTACAGGTACAATTGTATGTCCTAATATTGTGGTGTTAACCACCCCTTTTTCCTCTGTCCTAACCTAACTTATTAACATTTTTTTCGAACCCCACACTAAATCCGAAAATTGGACCTGTATGGCAGCTTCTCCATCTGTTAACTCCACATAGATGGTGAACTTTTTTATAATATATATCTAACATAAAGCAAATTGTGAATCTTTTGTGGTCTAAACCCTGCAAATTTATATATTTATACTAACCATCGGTTTAGTGCAACGATCGACTATATAGATCTACCATATATGGCAACTACCCCACAATTTGGCACAAAATTTGAAAAATTATAAATTTAATAATAAAAATTGCTCCACTCACTACACTAACGAGGATTCCGTAAACCTCCGCAAACTAAAATAAAATACAAAAGTTAGGATAGTGAGGATAGAAACTTAGGGTATTTTTTTAATTTTTATATCATTGGTTTGAGTGGTTTAAAAAATTTATATATACTCCAAATACCCTGAACAAAAATCGGTGATGGAAGAAAGTACCTACAACCTTCAAAATTCTGAGAATAGGTCCAGATCTCTATATATGTAAAAAATGGACCTATATCAGAAATTTTCTGCAAAAATAGTCAAGAAAATGATGCTAAAAACTTCAAAACACCGAAAATAAGGTGGGACATTTTACTGAAAGCTAGGTAAAAAGGTGGAACTATTCAAAAATTGTTTCATTCTAAAAAACATGAATGCCAATTTACAGCCACTTCGGTGAAAATTACACTCAAAATCTTCCAAATATTGAACATGGGGCTATATCGCTATATAGGAGCTATACCATAATGTAGACCTCGATATACAACATTTACAAATACACCATACATACTAGGAGTAATACCAAAATTTGTACTAAATTGCACTGATCTATCCTAATATTGCGATCTCTATCGGAATTTCAAGAGACATGTCGACACAGAATTTTTTCTAATCAAGAATAAGGTCTTCGACGAATATATCAAGGTATTTGCAAATGGATTGACAGTTTTAATATTCACTCCACCTCATTGTGCATCGAATTTCAATTGATCTCCAATCTTCATTTCTGCCCTCGTCAAATTAAAATCTGACGTAACTGCCACCAATGATGATGCTTTTGGTGGCCACAACAAACAATCCAACCAAAAATTTTTTGGCAACCGGTTTTTGGGATATTGCAACAATTTTTTGAAGGTCTGGGAATAAAAATCCTGACATTTTCCAAAACAATATTATGCTGCGCGGCAACATTTATTTTTTAAAGATTTCTTGTTATGTTACCCTTTCTCCTTGGTTGGCGGTGGAGACCACAGCATGATTTTGGGTATTGCCATACAGAGCTCTAACAGGGCGTTAGCCTTTGGTATTGGTGTTGCTGTTTCATTGTTGTTTTTTGAACAATGCCAATAAATCTTTTTGCTGCTCGAAATATTGGCGAGACAAAGGATTTTTTTCAAACAAGTTTCTGGTTTTGTTTTTTTTTCGCGATCCTCATCTTCCCGTGCAATCTCTTGAAGACATTTCTTACGTATTAATTGCGTAATTTAAGCTGGAACAAGGTTTTTCAAAAAACCATCATCCCTTTTTTCTTTTTTGTTGCGAAGACATTTTATTTGGTAAAGAACTTGTTGGTTTTGCGTTGAAACATGAAGTTTGTTCGATGTTGTTGTTTTATTTCCTGCCATCCACATAGCATCTTCGTTCGTAATGATTGTCATCTTGAAAATTTGAGGTGTATTTTGTGTGTGCGTTTTTTTCAGTTTTTAATGAATAAATTTTGAAAAGAGTATTGCGTATTGGAGTTTGGGTTTCTACGCGTTGGCAGGCTATGCTTTTTTGTTTTGATGTTTAGCGCTTCATTACAATTCTTAGCAATAAAATGCAGATTTTTATCTTTTTTGGAAGAGGTTTTGGTTTTTTGTATTGAGGGGGTTTTATTTTGGTGATTCAACTAATTTGGGAAGGTAACCGAATTCAATTTATTTGTGTAATAAATTGGATAATGTTTTTGTTTGGAAAAATTAGATTTTTAGATTTTTTGGTGTAGAAAATATTACCCAAAATTTTTTATTAAAAAAAATTAAATAATTGTCAATCAGTGTTGGCCACAGATATATAACATAGGAATATACAAATATCCTGACTTTGTGTATGTTTATGGAGGTCCACGGAATTAGTATGTACTGTCGAAGTAAATGAATTATTTAAATTAAATTTATAATTTTTCAAAATGTTCACGGTTTGTGTGGTAGATACCAGCGATGATGGACCTATATAGCCGATTGGTGCACAATATCTACTTTTAATATAAATATTAAGGTCTGCCAAGTTTAGAACACCCAGGATTCACTATGAACTTAACACAATGTAAATTTTTTTTATCACGAAATATCCTATTAACGTTATCATCGGATTGAATGGAGGTTTGGTTAAAATATTACGATAAGCTATCATTGGATAAAATCGGATACAGCATTAGCTTCTTACAAAAATTACAATTTTTTTAAAGCGATCTATTTGGGGGATGTACCACAAGGAGAATACCGATGGGTCCCATCTTCGCATTTGATCTATGTTTGCTAAAAATATTACGATGTGCAAATTAAGAACAAAATCGAATATTTCAATTGCTTGTTCTTTGCGGGATTGTTACAAGAAGAAGTGGACCAATGAGTGCCATTTTTTGGACTTGAGTTATGCGTGGTAAAAATATTACCATATGCAAAATTTCGATATTTACAAATCCGTTTGCTTCATTTGCACTTTTTTAAAATTTTGACACTTTATGGGGGATTGGTCCACCTGCCCCATAAAGTGTCAGCCCCATTTACAAGTTTTGCAGTCTGAATCAAAATATTAATTCATTAATATTAAAATCGGAACCTCCCTTAACATTATATCATAGATTTTCTGTTCAACTAATTGTTGACCTATTTATGGAGGAGATACCCGAAGGAGTGAACCAATATCTCGAACTTGCATAAAGTATTTAATAACTATTAGAATGTGCAGCATTTGGATTGAGGCGTTTACTTCCCTCAAGATACACCTAGGTAGCTAGTGACCAGACAGACGTTCGGACAATGAACAGACATTTGAAAATCGGCTTCTAATTGACTGACATTGATTTGACAAAAAGAAAATTGGGTTCTAAAACCAATATTTGGATTTGGCACATTTTTGTCGTGCACTTAGTCTTATTTTTTACAATAAGGAAGGGTAAAATGCAATAAGACGAAGGGTATAAATAATTATCAGGATATTTTTTCTTATAACAAAAATATTTTTTTAGAAAAATTCGTCCCTTTATTTTTCTATAAAAACAACTATCCTCATATTTTTTACTACAAAAAATGTATCGGAAAGAAATAATATTTTTTCCATGGAACATTTTATACGCATAATGGTATCCTATGCGGAGAAAAAAATATATATAATTTTTATAAAAAAAAATGTAGAATTTTTCTATAACAAATTTATATTTTTCATAAAAAAAATGTATATATTAAAAAAAAAATATTTTTTTAATATTTATAATTTTTTATAAACAAAATATTTTAGTTTCAGTTCTATAAACATATTTGGATTTTTTTAGAGAATATTCCGAATCTTTACGAAGCCTTCATCTTCATTCCAAACACTTCTCTTCATTTCAATATCAGGTGTCTTTTTGAAAAGTTACTGAACTTTAATTTAATATTGTCTATACTCAACTCCTCACGTTGTTTATTTGTCTGCCAAGTTTATTTTATTTTCGTTTTATTTTTTATTTTCCATTTGTTTGGGTTATTTGATTTCAGTTTATTTGCTTATCAATAATTACAAATCTCCTTGAATGCTAAAAATGTATTTATTTGTTTATTTAAGAATCGAGGAGTTTATAATTTTTCGAAATCACAGTCACATAAAAAATAAACTTCACGTAGTAGCCACACCCTAAAAATAAAAATTTGAAAATGTAAATAAAATTTAAACCCAAACCATATTTATGATCTTCTGAACGACAACAACAATAAAATGTCATAAAATTTTATTTTATTTTAAGAAATAAATCTTAAATATTTACATTTGACATAGAAGGTTGATTTGACATTTAAATTCTTTATTCATGACTTGTAAATATCTCCCTTACCCTTGATGGTGTTTTTACTGGCCAAGCAAATATAATTTAATTCCAACTTTATTACTATTGCGTGTTGAATAATGTTTTTTTTTATTTCTTGGCCGCTTTCGTTTACCTTAACCGCCATAGCATACACCACACACTTAACTTTGAACCCTTTGACTTTAAGGTTTTATTCCCCCTTTTCCATAAAGCCGACGAACCTCTCAATTGCTTGGTGTATTATTTTTTCCTGGGGTCGATATCAGTTTCCATGGCCCTGGTGATGATGGTGTTCTTGAAAATGATGGGAACTTTTTCGCTGTAGAGTTTTTTTTTGCAGTTGTTGTTGTCTGTTTTATTGTTTTACTCGCACTTTTTATTGTTTTTTTATTATTATTTGCTTGTCTGTTTTTTTTTTTTTTTGACTTATGAATCATCATCATCATTTGTACAAAATAAGTACAATTATGAATTTCCTGTGAGATGATGGATGGATGAAATAGCTAGGTTACTTGCTGTCCAAAAATGGCTAGGTAGGAATACAGAGTAAATTGACATATTGCAGGATAAGTAAATGAAGCTCCATTAGTGTAGATTGGCTGGAATAAATTCTTCAATAAAAAAATCGATGAAATGAAAAACAGACTGTGGGAATATCTCTCCAATTCAAGGATAAATATAATTTTCAATTTAATATTCAGCATCATAAAAAGCGCAAGATTCACAGAGTAGAAAAATTAAGTTGGGATAATTAAAATCCATTTCAGATACTAAATACTTTTTTCAATGGATTTTTTGCATCTCGACTGCATTCAAACCTAATGTCATGAAGGGTTAAAAAAAATTATTTTTTTAAATAAAATTTGTTATTGTTACATAAAAATATGTGTGTGTACTGTAATCGAACTATAATTTGCTGCTTTCATTTTCGATTATAATCGATGTTCCCATACCACCATCTCCCTGGATATCAATATCGTTGTCATCGTCATCATCATCATCCATTTGGCCATAACCATTATCAATGGAAATGAAATGATATCCATAATTAATTGAAATCTCTTGTAATACATGTCAACACCCCTCTTAAATGTTTAATAGCACTTTCATATATCATCGAGAGAAATGTCTCATTTCTCACATTTGAAAATATATGGAAAAGAGACAATAACGACAACAACAAATTGTAGGTCATTTTTATTATTATAGTTGTTTTTGTTTCATTTATGAACAAAATAAATTACATGTCAGATATGTACCCTTGTCTCCTCCGCACTCCGTTTGAATTTAGTTATGTTAATTTGAAGAGGCTGGCAGATGAGCACAGTGGGATGGAATGGACAAAAATTATAAAAAATATATTCTGAAAAAATATTCTTTAAAAAACCCACGCCTAATATAGCTCTTGAAAAAATGTTCTTTAAAAAATCCACACCTAATATAGCCATTGAAAAAATATTCTTAAAACCAGTAAGGAAAGTTCAAAAGTCGGACGGGGCCGACTATATGATACCCTTCACCACTTTGGGTACATACAAGAGATGTTAATACCTACAATATCCTGCGATAGAACAGACATAGAATCTTTGGGGGACCATTGAGATGGAATCGGGCGAAATTAAATGTGTTATCTAGATAGATATTTAACCAATTGAAAACAACCCATACACATACCATTCTGAAATCAATGAACAATTGCAATGGTGTTCCATTTGTATGAAATCGATTACCATGGATATACCCACATAGACCTAATTGAGCACCCGCTGCATACATCATTTTTTTTTTTTTTTTTTGTTATCACTCTATATTGAATTTAATACCCTCTGCCAAATTTCGTGTAAATCGAACAAACATAGGCCCTTCGGTGTACCATTTACATAAAGAAGAACGGAAATATATAGAAGACCTCTTTCAAAAACTGAACCGATTTCAACAAACCTTAGCATTTTTTCCTCGATTGCATTCGCTATGCAAAATTTTGCTCAATGGGAGAAATATTGGGAGTTTGGAGTATCATTAAAAAAAAATTGGACGGAACTATATATGGGAGCTATACCTAAATCTGAACCGATTTTATAAAAAATTTTGCAGACATCAATCTGGACCTAATTCAGTACTCTGTGCAAATTTTGTCTCAATCGGACAAATATTGAGAGTTTGGTGCATCATTCACAAAAAATCAGACGAAACTATATAGGGGAGCTATATTTAAATCTGACCCTATTTTAACAAAACTTCGCAGACATCAGTCTGGACCTAATTCAGTACTCTGTGCAAAATTCTGTCCCAATCGGACAAATATTGGGAGTTTGGTGTATCATTCACAAAAAATCGGACGAAACTATATATGGGAGCTATATCTAAATCTGAACCGATTTTACCAGAACTTCGCAGACATCAGTCTGGACCTAATTCAGTACTCTGTGTAAAATTTTGTTCCAATCGGACAAATATTGGGAGTTTGGTGCATCATTCACATAAAATCGGACGAAACTATATATGGGAGCTTTATCTAAATCTGAACCGAATCCAACAAAACTTTGCATACATAAGTATGGACCTGATTCAGTGTGCTGTGCAAAATTGTGTCCCAATCGGACAAATATTGGGAGTTTGGTGCATCATTCACATAAAATCGGACGAAACTATATATGGGAGCTTTATCTAAATCTGAACCGAATCCAACAAAACTTTGCATACATAAGTATGGACCTGATTCAGTGTGCTGTGCAAAATTGTGTCCCAATCGGACAAATATTGGGAGTTTGGTGCATCATTCACATAAAATCGGACGAAACTATATATGGGAGCTTTATCTAAATCTGAACCGAATCCAACAAAACTTTGCATACATAAGTATGGACCTGATTCAGTGTGCTGTGCAAAATTGTGTCCCAATCGGACAAATATTGGGAGTTTGGTGCATCATTTACATGAAATCGGACGAAACTATATACGGGAGCTATATCTAAATCTGAACCCATTTTCTTCAATTTCGATACGGTTCGTCCTTGGGACAAATAAGTGACCTGTGCCAAATTTCATCTAAATCGGATCGCAAATGCGACCTGTACATTGTTCACAAAAATACATGGACGGACATGCGTAAATTGACTCAGAAAGTGATTCTATGCATATTCTCAAAAGGAACCATGGATCTACTTCGGTTCCGTTTGCCTGTTACAAACATATGCACAAAGACATAATACCCTGTACCACAGTGTGGTGAAGGGTATAAAAATCCACGCCTTGTGTTGGCCCTTGAAAAAATATTCTTTAAAAAAATCCTTGTGTTGGCCCTTGAAAAAATATTCTTTAAAAAAATCCACGCCTTGTGTTGGCCCTTGAAAAAATATTCTTTAATAAATCCACGCCTTGTGTTGGCCCTTGAAAAAATATTCTTTAATAAATCCACGCCTTGTGTTGGCCCTTGAAAAAATATTCTTTAATAAATCCACGCCTTGTGTTGGCCCTTGAAAAAATATTCTTTAATAAATCCACGCCTTGTGTTGGCCCTTGAAAAAATATTCTTTAAAAAATCCACGCCTCATATAAGCGTTGAAAAAATATTCTTTAATAAATCCACGCCTTGTGTTGGCCCTTGAAAAAATATTCTTTAAAAAATCCACGCCTTGTGTTGGCCCTTAAAAAATTCTTTTCAAAATCCATGCCCAATATAGTCCTTACAAAGGTTTTTTTTATAAAATTCACTCCTAATAGTCCTCAAAAATTTTTTTTTAATTCACCCCTGTTATGGTCCTGGAAAAAATGTTTTTATAAAATTATTGGTCCGGTAGATGTTTTCTTAAAATCAATTTTTATTAATATATTTTATTTTAATTTCCAATTTTCCCACTGTTCGAAAATATGCTTTCCAACCACATAAACCATTTTTTTCTCTTGTGGGCCAAGATCATTAATGTTTGAATCATTTTCAGTTTTTTTTTGTTTTTGCTGTTTGTCTCAAATCGCTTAAAACTTAATTGCAGTATCATTTTTCTTTTGGGGTTTTTGTGGATTACTTTTGTTTTTGTCATTGTCTTTTTTGTTGTAATCTCTTTTGTTTTGTTTG
>NW_026876599.1:0-20255 GCF_032173495.1 Musca vetustissima
TGTAAACAGTCCCTATATATCTTTCGATTTGCACGAAATTTGGTACAGCCTAATCATTTAGGTCTAGAATTATGTCTGCCAAGTTTCGTGAAAATCGGTCCAGATTTAGATATAGCTTCCATATATAGTTTCGTCCGATTTCATGCAAATGGTGCACCAAAGTCCCTATATATCTTTCGATTTGCACGAAATTTGGCATAACGTACTGAATTAAGCCTAGAGAGATGTCTGCCAAGTTTCGAGAAAATAGGTCCAGATTTCTATATAGCTCCCATATATAGTTTCGTCCGATTTCATGTAAATGGTGCCCCAAAGTCCCAATATAACTTTCGATTTGCACGAAATTTGGCATAACGTACTGAATTAAGCCTAGAGTGATGTCTGCCAAGTTTCGAGAAAATCGGTCCAGATTTAGATATAGCTCCCATATATAGTTTCGTCCAATTTCATGTAAATGGTGCACCAAAGTCGCTATATATCTTTCGATTTGCACGAAATTTGGCATAACGTACTGAATTAGGTCCAGAATGATGTGTGTTAAATTTCCTGAAAATCGGTTCAGGTTTAGATATAGCTCCCATACATATTTTCGTCCGATTTTAGGTAAATATTGCACCAAAGTCCCTATATATCGTTAGATTTGCACGAAATTTGGCATAGCGTACGGAATTAAGTCTAGAATGATGTGTGCAATGTTTCGTGAAAATCTGTTCATAATTAGATATAGCTCCCATATATATTTTCGTCCGATTTTAGGTAAATAGTGCATCACTGTCCCTATATATCCTTCGATTTGCACGAAATTTGGGATAGCGTACTGAATTATGTCTGGAACGATGTGTGTTAAATTTCGTGAAAATAGGTTCAGATTTAGATATAGCTCCCATATATATTTTCGTCCGATTTTATGTAAATGGTGCAACAATGCCCCTATATATCCTTCGATTTGCACGAAATTTCGCATAGCATACTGAACTAAGTCTAGAACGATGTGTGTTAAATTTCGTGAAAATTTAGATATAGCTCCCATATATATTTTCGTCCGATAAATTTGGATTTATAAGTAAATAAAAAACTCAAAATGTGGCCGAATGCAAAAACCATACTGATATAAGTGTAACCTATATTTCGATATTTCGCTTTAAATTTATTTACATTATTTTGTCCCATCGTAAGAAGCAACTCTATACCTGACCAAAATTTAGTATAGGTTGCAGAATGACATGTTTCATTTCATGTTAATGGTTCTTCAATAATGCGACGTCTGTTAGGATTCATCTGTTTAATATACCCACAGTGGTGAAGGGTATCATATAGTCGGCCCCGTCCGACTTTACTACTTTCCTTACTGGTTCATATTAAAATAGTTAGCAAATTTGTTCCGTGTGTTGGGGTTATCTATAGACGAAATTTTCAGTTCATACCCTGCAGTATGGAATTCTAAAACGATATAGTCGATTTGGCCATATGTTGTAATCACTTTTCTATTGGAGGATATTGACATAAAAACTAGAACGTGTAGGCCTAGGTCCTGTATAAAACATACTACATATTTTATATTAAGCGTGATGCACGGTATTGGGATTCAAAACTATATTATTAGCTTGGAGCTTGACCTATATCGGCCATTAATTAGGCATAACCTCTTATTTAATAAAAACACCAAGTATTCGCTAATTCCTACACAATGTTGTTAATATTGGTCCCGCTTTAGTATGCCTCTTATAAATTCGGCCTCTTAATTGGAGTATTTTCAGGATTTTATACACATGTCAACATTTTGGAGTTTTGAGATTTTAGGGAAAAACCCCCATTGAAATTGCTGAAATTTCTATTTTGGTTGCAACAATCGGTAGAATTGTAGTTATATATATGTTCCCTATATTTTCATTTAAAAATTTGTTCAGAATTTCTATGGTGGAGGGTACCCAAAGTTCGGCCCGGCCGAATTTAACGCTTTTTCACTTGTTATCTTTTTATTGGGGAAGGTATTGAAAACAACAACAAAAAAGGATTTCATTCAAATATGTCACATTAAATTACTACAAATATTTGATAACACGGAAAAAGGATATTTGCTTTATGTATGGTTGGTTCGTATTTTAGAGATTGCTGGAGTGTGGTTGATTGAGTATAAATTTCAAACTCACACTCACTGTCTACCTTTAATGTTTTCTTATATTATAAGAGAAACCGGCTTAAGAGTTTCAATGAACAAATAAAGGATCTATTCTAGATAAATACATCGGAACAGTACAAAATAGTAAATTATGTTCAATATAAGTAACGGAGGTAGTGTGCCTATATAAGGCGCGTATGATGTGTTGAACTGAATATATGTATCTTTGGTATTAATTTATTTACAATGTCATATTGTATTGACCAAAACTGCTGATGAATAAACACCAAGTCATATGTAGCAATTTTCGTTTCAATTACATAGAACAACTTTTTAAGGTCCTAGTACTATTAAGAGGCAAAATTTGAGACAAAACCCCTACAATATTTCCTTTGGTCACAATGCCATACTGTATTGACCATAAGTGGTCCATTTAAAGAACTGTGACCTCTAGAGTGACTAGAAAACGAACAAAAATAAAGTTTCTGATCCCTCAACCTGCATGATCAGTCTATAACTGTCGCATGTACGGACGCAGACATATAGCTAGATCGACTCAGCAAGCCAAAATATGATCGGTATACTAAAAGGTGGGTCTATGACCAATATTTCGTGGCATTTGCTTGTAAATATTCAAAAGATCCCACATGTATAGGCTTATCTTAAGCCTTTGGATATGTATAGAAAAATGCGGATAAGTCGAAACTACAAAAAAAAGCAATTGAAAAAGCGTTAAGTTCCACCACCATAGATATACTGACAGGGAAATTATAGGGAACATACCAAAAAGTGGGCATATACCAATAATTCTACAAACCGATTTATGTAAACCGTTATGTACACCAACTACAAACTTCAGCAATTTTTAATGGGGATTTTTCCTAAAATCTGTAAGCTCCAAAAAGTAGACTGATACTGATACGCATGTTATAGTATAAAATCCTCAAAATTTAAAATCCTGTACCAATATTAATTACATAGGAAGTTGTGAATATTTGGGGATATGATTATATGAGGGCCATGCTTAATTAATAACCGGTATATGCCAATTGTTTATCTCAATTCTTTCCTTCAGGAGGTATCACTATATTGAGGAGATGCCTAAATGTCTGCAGATATATTTCATTATTGTCATGTTTGAGTTTTTTTTATAACAATATCTTTAGAAGGCAAAATCTTTACAACAGATGGCTAAATAGTCTTTGTAGGGTAAAAATTGACTATTCCCCGTAACGACTGCCCAACCCCAACACACGGAACAAATCAGATAAAAATTTTAATATTTATATTTTTAAAAAAATCCGGTCAAAACGCCCAAAAAATTGAAGAAGAAGACACTTTCTCTGCTATGGAAATTAATACAATAAATTTATACCCTCCACCATAGTATGGAGGGTATATTAGTTTTGTTTTTCCGTTTGTAACGCATCGAAATAATCATTTCCGACCCTATAAAGTATATATATTCTTGATCAGCGGAAAATTCTATGGCGATCTAAGCATGTCCGTTTTCCGTCTGTCTGTTGTAATCACTCTAGCGTCTAAACGAATTGAGATAGATCGCCAAAATCTTGCATAGAGTCGTCTTTTGTCTGCAGGCAGGACAAGTTCGATGATGGGCTATATCGATCCACGTTTAGGCATAGCTCTCATATAAGTGTACCCCCAAATTTTCAGTATTTCGGGGTTCTTGAGCGCGTTTTTCAACCGATACAGAATTTGGATACCAAATTTCTCCACTACAAATTATAAATATAGGTCCACTTTTTCTGGTAGCCCCCATAAAGTTTTCAATTTTTGGGGGGTTTTGACCGGATTTTTTCACCGAACTGGCTGTAATTTAGTACTTCGAGTTCTTATTGGGTATCAAATCTCTCCACAAAAAATTATAAATATAGGTCCATTTTAGGTTTATAGGTCCACTAAAAATTATAAATATAGGTCAATTTTTTCGGGTAGCCCCCGTATAAGGGTGCCCTCCAATTTTCGGTATTTTGGGGTTCTTGAGCACGGTTTTCAACCGAATTCGCTGTAATTTGGTATTTTGTAGTCGTATACGGTAACAAATCTCCGTACCAAAAATATTAATATTCACCCCCTATTAGAGGATGTCCCGATATAACCCCCTTTTTATACCCTTCACCACACTGTGGTACAGGGTTTTATGTCTTTGTGCATATGTTTGTAACAGGCAAAAGGAAACGAGATAGACACATGGTTCCTTTTGAGAATATGCATAGAATCACTTTCTAAGCCGATTTATGCATGTCCGTCCGTCTGTCTGTCTGTCCGTCTGTCTGTGCATGTTAAATTGTAAACAAAGTACAGGTCGCATTTATTATCCGAATTGGATGAAATTTGGCATAAGTCACTTACTTGGCCCAAGGACGAACCCTATTGAAATTGAGAAAAATCGGTTCAGATTTAGATATAGCTCCCATATATATATTTAACCGATTTAATGTAAACGGTCCCTATATATCTTTCGATTTGCACGAAAATTAGTACAGCCTAATCATTTAGGTCTAGAATGATGTCTGCCAAGTTTCGTGAAAATCGGTCAAGATTTAGATATAGCTCCCATATATAGTTTCGTCCGATTTCATGTAAATGGTGCACCAAAGTCCCTATATATCCTGGGATTTGCACGAAATTTGGCATAACGTATTGAATTGAGCCTAGAATGATGTCTGCCAAGTTTCGTGAAAATCGGTCCTGATTTAGATATAGCTCCCATATATAGTTTTATCCGATTTAAGGTAAATGGTGTTCCAAAGTCCCTAACTATCTTTCGATTTGCACGAAATTTGGCACAGCGTACTGAATAAAGCCTAGAATGATGTGTGCTAAGATTCGTGAAAATCGGATTAGATTTAGATATAGCTCCCATATATATTTTCGTCCGATTTAAGGTAAATGGTGCACCAAAGTCCCTTTATATCTTTTGATTTGCACCAAATTTGGCATAACGTACTGAATTGAGTTTAGAATGATGTCTGCCAAGTTTCGTGAAAATCGGTCAAGATTAAGATATAGCTCCCATATATAGTTTCGTCCGATTTCATGTAAATGGTGCACCAAAGTCCCTATATATCCTGCAATGTGCACGAAATTTGGCATAACGTATTGAATTGAGCCTAGAATGATGTCTGCCAAGTTTCGTGAAAATCGGTCCTGATTTAGATATAGCTCCCATATATAGTTTCATCCGATTTAAGGTAAATGGTGTACCAAAGTGCTATATATATATATCGTTCGATTTGCATGAAATTTAGTATAGTCTACTGAATAAAGCCTAGAATGATGTGTGTTAAGTTTCGTGAAAATCGGTTTAGATTTAGATTTAGCTCCCATATATATTTTCGTCCGATTTAAGGTAAATGGTGCACCAAAGTCCCTAAATATCTTTCGATTTGCACAGCGTACTGAATTAAGCCTAGAATTATGTGTGCTAAGTTTCGTGAAAATCTGTTTAGATTTAGATATAGCTCCCGTATATATTTTTGTCCGATTTAAGGTAAATGATGCACCAAAGTCCCTAAATATATTTCTATTTGCACGAAATTTCGCACAGTGTATTGAATTAGGCCTAGAATGATGTGTGCTAAGTTTCGTGAAAATCGGTTCAGATTAAGATATAGCTCTTATATATAGTTTCGTCCGATTTTATGTAAATGGTGCACCGAAGTCTCTATATATCTTTTGATTTATACGAGAGTTTGCATAGTGTACTGAATTGAGTCTTGAATGACGTGTGTTAAATTTCGAGTAAATCGGTTCAATTTTAAATATTTGTCCGATTTTATGTAAATGGTTCACTAAAGTCCCTATATATCTTTCGGTTTGCACGGAATTTGGCACAGCGTTATAAATTTCACGAAACATATACCACTTATATGTTTCGTGAAATCGTTGAAATCGGTTCAGATTTAGATATAGCTTCTATTTAGTATAGGTTGCAGAATGACATGTTTATGGATAAAATTTCATTTTACTGGTCCAGTAAAAATGTGACGTCTGTTAGGATTCATCTGTTGAATATACCCAAAGTGGTGAAGGGTATCATATAGTCGGCCCCGTCCGACTTTACTACTTACCTTACTGGTTTTGTTTCGAAACATGATTCTGATAACATATGGAGACGTCATTATGGACTCAATTCAGTACACTATGGAGTAAATAGTACCTAACATTTATTTTAATTGGTAAAATAAACAAGCGGATAAAGTGTCTTCTCCTCCTGCGTAAAAAATAAATAAATTTAAATTTCCACTCACTTGCCCCTGAGTAACCTGTATTTTCCCCACCATATTTGATTGTGGCTATTTATAACACAAACTCTTGTTAGCCAGAAGATTTTAACCCCATATTACCTTTAAGCCACTCACTGCTAAAACTTTTCCCATTGCTTATAGTTTACGACCAGAAAAAAGGTTTATTTTATGTCAATTGCCTGCTGAAAGTCATATTAATCTTAATTGATTAGAACTAAATTAAGTGGAATAAACGAGAATTGTACTTGAACCTACTTAAATTGCTACTGAGAAACAAGGACTGCAACAGCAAACTCATTCGGTTCTATATACGACTTAAATTACAGAATCTCTGTTTCTCTGTTTTTGTAGAAGTTTCATTGTTTATATGTTTTTGTACTAAAGTTTCGGTAAGTTGTGCGTGTGGGTGTTGTTTCCGTTATGGTATACGAGTATAAGGAAAAATTCCGTATATTTGATCTCAATGAGTGTGTATGTTTACATCTATTGTATAGTTCCGCTTCTAAAACAAGCAATACGATACACTTGTGTGTTTCACTGCAAGTTGTTTCTGTATAGTGGACTCTAGAAATTGGAAATCGGATAAATTATGTTCAAAAGTTATTCGAAAATTTTTTCATAAATTATCATTTTTAATAATTTTTGTTTCTTTATCCTTAAGCTTGGATAGACTTTAAATATTTATCAAATGAATTTTATAAATATTTGATATTCCGTGAATATATATATATTTCGTCGTAAGGGGTTTCACTGTATTACCAACACCCCTAACCTCATACCATCGCCAAAAAAGCAATATATCTTCATTGGACATTTCTGTGGGTGGTAGGGGAGGTGTTTGTCTCAGCCACCAAAAAAAAAAAACATATGATACCTTTTATTCTTGATGTTGATTCAAGAGCGGTGTATTATACAGACGTAGAAATAGTTTGGCACGATTTAATGTCGACGACAATAAAAAAATTGCCAAGATAGATGACTATAAATGTTTCACGGCCAAACAAAAATTTATATTAAGATTAAGTTCTATCTGTAAATGTATAGGTGTGTATATAAAACGCGTATATACTATAATTGTCAAAAGACTGCCTTCGGCGTTCTAGTGTTAAGATTAAGTTCTGTCTGTAAATGTATAGGTGTGTATATAAAACGCGTATATACTATAATTGCATGTCGTACAATTAAGAGTTTATAAACTATATATACTTGGTGAATTTATTGTAGACATGTGCACTAGAAATACTTGTAGGGGGATTGTGGAAGAATTTTAAGTCAGAACTTTAATGAACTTTGATGGATGTGTAGTACAAAACGGAAATAAAGTCATGGTAAGTTATTTTTCATAAATGTAGCTTTTGTATTAAATGAATTATTTCAAATTGAGTGATGACAACATTGTGAAATTTTATACAAATCATCGGTGAAGTATATTATCATTCGAGAGAAGTTCATGAAGGTATATTAAGTGGGATTTATGTATTGTATTTATACCCTTCACCACACTGTGGTACAGGGTATTATGTCTTTGTGCACATGTTTGTAACAGGCAAAAGGAAACGAGATAGACCCATGGTTCTTTTTGAGAATATGCATGGAATCACTTTCTGAGTCGATTTATGCATGTGCGTCCGTCCGTCCGTCTGTCCGCCTGTAGATGTAAAATTGTAAACAAAGTACAGTTCGCATTTATGATCCGATTTGGATGAAATTTGGCACAAGTCACTTATTTGGCACAAGAACGAACCCTATTGTCCGGTAGTACAAAATGAAAAAATTCGCTGTTGCAAACATAAATTTACTGTGAAAAAATTCATATAGGGGGGGGGCGGCCCCCAGGGCTCCCCCCCCTGCGTACGTCCCTGGCTCCCATATATAGTTTCGTCCGATTTATGGTAAATGGTGCACCAAAGTCCCTATATATAATTCGATATGCACGACATTTCGCACAGCGTAATGAATCAGATATGGAATGATGTGTGTTAAGTTACCTGGAAATCGGTTCAGATTTAGATATAGCTCCCATATATAGTTTCGTCCGATTTATGGTAAATGGTGCACCAAAGTCCCTATATATCTCTCGATATGCACGAAATTTGGCACAGCGTAATGAATTAGGTATAGAATGATGTATGTTAAGTTTCCTGAAAATCGGTTCAGATTTAGATATAGTCCGATTTAATGTAAATGGTGCACCAAAGTCACTATATATCTTTAGATTTGCACGAAATTTGGCACAGCGTAATCAATTAGGTATAGAATGATGTGTGTTAAGTTTCTTGAAAATCGGTTCAGATTTAGATATAGCTCCCACATATATTTTCGCCCGATTTAATGTAAATGGTGTACCAAAGTCCCTATATTTCTTTCGATTTGCACGAAATTTGGCACAAAGTACTGAAATAGGTCCAGAATGATTTGCGTTAAGTTTCGAGAAAATCGGATCAGATTTAGATGTAGCTCCCATATATAATTTCGTCCGATTTAAGGAAAATGGTGGACCAAAGTCCGTATATATCTTTCAATTTGCACGAAATGTGGCTCAGAGTACTGAATTATGTCCAGAATGATGTGTGCTAAGTTTCGAGAAAATCGGGTCAGATTTATATATAGCTCCCATATATATTTTCTTCCGATCTATTGTAAATGGGGCTACAAAGAGCCTATATATCTTTCGATTTGCACGAAATTTGGCACAGGGTACTAAATTAGTTCCAGAATGATGCGTGATAAGTTTCGTGAAAATCGGTTCAGATTTAGATGTAGCTTTAATATATATTTTCGACTGATTTAATTTAAATTGTGCACTAAAGGCCCAATGATTGGCCGATCGGCATACAATTTTGTACAATGTACTGTTACTATAACCTTTCGTGTGTCAATGTTTCTTGAAATTGGTTCAGATTTACATATACCTACTATATATATTTTCGTCCGGTTTTAACTAAATGGTACACTAAAGGCCCATACATACCCATACACGTACAGACATTAATACAAATTTATATCTAGCAAGTTTCTTTGAAATCGGTTCAGATTAGCTTCCATATATAATTTCGACCTATGCATGTTGACTGTACACTGTACACGTCTGTTAGGATTCATATGTAGAATATCCCCAAAGTGGTGAAGGGTATCATATAGTCGGCCCAGTCCGACTTTACTACTTTCCTTACTGGTTCTTATTTCTAAAGCAATAGTTCTGCGCCACGTATTTATAGGACGGCCAGATCTTCTGGAGCCTTGTGTCGATGTAGATCAACATTTTATGCCCTACACAATTACGTTGTCAGGGTATTATAGCTTTGTGCAGCCCCAAGAATTTGTAACGCCGCGAAATATTGATCCTATACACACTTTTTAGTATACCGATCGTCATATCTCGACTAACTGAGTCGATCTAGACATGTGTGTCCGTCCGTCGGTCCATTATTACTTGTAAACCCGATATGGACCAATCTTCACGAAATTTTGTATGTGGGACGGGTTCTGGCCAAAGAAGAACACCATTGTCTTTGGTAATGGTCCGATAATATTTAGGGCATGAAATGTCTAAGAAAGATTGGACTGATTGCTCCGAGGTTCGGGCTTGACATATATTTGTATGAAATTGGAAGTTACGCCCTTTTAATAGGAGATTTTAACCAGTAAGGAAAGTAGTAAAGTCGGACGGGGCCGGCTATATGATACCCTTCGCCACTTTGGGTACATTCAACAGATGAATCGTAATCTTCTAAAATATACCGCGCTTTCTTCTGCAAATTCTTTTAGATGATTGTTAAATATCGGTAGATTCTATTGTTAAGAGTTTTGACATTAAAAACGACCAAATATATTGCAGTTACAGTATATGAAAATGATCAACATTAAAAAGGATGCAATTCGCGTATTCGTTGAAATCAGTTGATGCGCATGCGTTTTTCGGATAAACCGAGTCAATCTCTTCCAATAATTATGAATTTTTCGAGGTTTCGTTTAGCGGCCGAAATGTGCCGCTCGATGCACTTTACTATGCAAAAACCATAAAAATGGCTAAAAATCACGCAACGTGCATACGATTTTTATGCGCATCCGATTTCAGTAATCTACTATGAAAATACACAAAGGACACCATTATTCTGGTATCGATATATTTTTGACCTATTTTCACACAGATTCGCGAATATGATAACACAAGAATGAATGTATGTGAAATCAATTCGAAGGAAAACGCGATTATATACGATAATTTGTCAAAATAATTTTTTGCAGTTTTTCCCATATTCAAGGTACATATATCCGCCGTTTTATTGGGCGGAATTGAACGTGGATTGGCTCATTAGATCCGGCACGTAAAAAAACTAAAATCACGCGGGGTTCCATGGAATTTGAATGGACTTTCTTAATTTTAGACTCAAAAAATATGTTTTTTTTTATAAAAATTTACGCATCAAATTTTCGTCTTTGGAGCCAATTGCAAAGAAGCTACGGTGAGCACATTCATGAGATATACACTAAACGAAGCAAAATCACTATTTCTACAATCCTATAATCAGTTTAGTCCATTATCTGGATGCGCATCCTAATTATAAGAAAAATGCAAAAAAAAAACACCGAAAATCCGGCTTCAAAATGTCAGCATCCATTTTGGGTGGATCCATTGATTATATCGAAAAATCATACATTAGAACCATATTGTCCATGGGGTATTCTGCAACTTAGTCACTGATCACATGTGCGTGCGTTGTGTAGTTAAGCCACAAATCAGGAAGGAACACAAAAAAAAACTCATTGGCATCAACTCACTTTCACCCATTTTTATACCCTTCACCAATCTGTGGTACAGGGTATTATGTCTTTGTGCATATGTTTGTAACAGGCAAAAGGAAATTGGGAAAAATCGGTTCAGATTTAGATATAGCTTCCATATATATTTAACCGATTTAATGTAAACGGTCCCTATATATCTTTCGATTTGCACGAAATTTGGTACAGCCTAATCATTTAGGTCTAAAATGATGTCTGCCAAGTTTCGTGAAAATCGGTCCAGATTTAGATATAGCTCCCATATATAGTTTCGTCCGATTTCAGTCCTATATATCTCTCGATATGCACGAAATTTGGCATAACGTACTGAATTAAGTCTAGAGTGATGTCTGCCAAGTTTCGAGAAAATCCGTCCAGATGTAGATATAGCTCCCATATATAGTTTCGTCCGATTTCATGTAATGGTGCCCAAAGTCCCTATATATCTTTTGATTTGCACGAAATTTGGCATAACGTACTGAATTAAGCCTAGAGTGATGTCTGCCCAGTTTAGATATAGCTCCCATATATAGTTTCGTCCGATTTCATGTAATGGTGCCCCAAAGTCCCTATATATCCATCGATTTGCACGAAATTTGGCATAACGTAATGAATTAAGCCTAGAGTGACGTCTGCACAGTTTCGAGAGAATCAGTCCAGATTTAGATATAGCTCCCATATATAGTTTCGTCCGATTTCATGTAACTGGTGCCCCAAAGTCCCTATATATCTTTCGATTTGCAGGAAATTTGGCATAACGTACCGAATTGAGCCTAGAATGATGTCTGCCAAGTTTCGAGAAAATCGGTCCAGATTTAGATATAGCTCCCATATATAGTTTCGTCCGATTTCATGTAATGGTGCCCCAAAGTCCCTATATATCTTTTGATTTGCACGAAATTTGGCATAACGTACTGAATTAAGCCTAGAGTGATGTCTGCCAAGTTTCTAGAAAATCGGTCCAGATTTAGATATAGCTTCAATATATAGTTTCGTCCGATTTCATGTAAATGGTGCACCAAAGTCCCTATATATCTTTCGATTTGCACGAAATTTGGCATAACGTACCGAATTGAGCCTAGAATGATGTCTGCCAAGTTTCGAGAAAATCGGTCCAGATTTAGATATAGCTCCCATATATAGTTTCGTCCGATTTCATGTAATGGTGCCCCAAAGTCCCTATATATCTTTTGATTTGCACGAAATTTGGCATAACGTACTGAATTAAGCCTAGAGTGATGTCTGCCAAGTTTCTAGAAAATCGGTCCAGATTTAGATATAGCTCCAATATATAGTTTCGTCCGATTTCATGTAAATGGTGCACCAAAGTCCCTATATATCTTTCGATTTGCACGAAATTTGGCATAACGTACTGAATTGAGCTTAGAATGATGTCTGAAAATTTTCGAGAAAATCAGTCCAGATTTAGATATAGCTCCCATATATAGTTTCGTCCGATTTCATGTAAATGGTGCACCAAAGTCCCTATATATCCTTCGATTTGCACGAAATTTGGCATAACGTACTGAATTAAGCCTAGAGTGATGTCTGCCAAGTTTTGAGAAAATCGGTCCAGATTTAGATATAGCTCACATATATAGTTTCGTCCGATTTCATGTAAATGGTGCACCAAAGTCCCTATATATCTTTCGATTTGAACGAAATTTGGCATAACGTACTGAATTGAGCTTAGAATGATGTCTGCAAATTTTCGAGAAAATCGGTCCAGATTTTGATATAGCTCCAATATATAGTTTTTGATCATAGCAAAGTCCTATATATATACGAAATTTGGCATAACGTACTGAATTAAGCCTAGAGTGATGTCTGCCCAGTTTCATGTACTGGATTTCTATATAGCTCGCATATATATATCTATATTTTAATAATTGACGCACCAAGGAACCAATACGAACAAAACGTTCTGAAATAAGTATAACCTAACATGTGACAAGTTTGCTTGAAATCGCTTAATATTTGGATGGAGCTTCCATATATATTTTCGCATCAAACTCCTCATGTTAGTTAGATTCACATCAAATTTTGCACAACGTACAAAATTGAGCATAGAATTACGTAGTTGCGTTTTCTAGAAGTACAGACATTGCCCAACCTATGACATATTTATATTTGTTTAAAGTCGATTTACATACTATATGGATATATCTAGGTAGATTCACATTTAGATAAATATCACATATTTTATTTGATCCAATTACATGTTAATAGTCCTCTTTAATATACCCATAGTGGTGAAGGGTATCATATAGTCGGCCCCGACCGACTTTACTACTGTCCTTACTGGTTTTACATTACCACCACCACAGCTTCCACCAAACTTGTTATTTATTACCAATATTTTAAGATTTTGATAGGAACATTTCATTTTATAGAAATGAATTTAAATTATATGCAATATGTTCATATTTCGCGAGTTAAAACCTTGCAAACCTCAGCTTCAAGGAATTGAAAAGATTTTTGTAATTTCCCATATGGGAGCTATATCTAAATCTGAACCGATTTTCTTGAAAATTGGCACGCATCATTCTGGAACTAATTCAGCACGCTATGCCAAATTTCGTGCAAATCGAAACTTATATAGGGACTTTGGTACTCCATTTACCTTAAATCGGACGAAAATATGTATGGGAGCTATATATAAATCTGAACCCATTTTTCCCAATTTCAATAGGGTTCGTCCTTGGGCCAAATAAGTGACCTATGCCAAATTTCATCCAATTCGGATAATAAATGCGACCTGTACTTTGTTCACAATTTAACATAGACAGATAGACAGACAGACGGATGGACGGACGGACATGCATAAATCGACTTAAAAAGTGATTCTCAAAAGGAACCATGTGTCTATCTCGTTTCCTTTTGCCTGTTACAAACATATGCACAAAGACATAATACCCTGTACCACAGTGTGGTGAAGGGTATACATATTTGGACAGATGATTTAGTTAATGTGTGGACACTTGCCATTGGAACCCAAGGGTATAAAATAAAATGATATAAAATCGATTTTAAGAAAAACGTTGATGATATTTTTCGAAATTCCACACCTTCAGGCGTTATTTAAATTTGGAAGAAAGGAAGAATTTTAGGAAATTCGCCATTAGAATGGTCCTTCGAAAAAAATATTTAAAAAAGTAAGAAATTCATTACATTGGGCAGTGCCGAACTTTTTTACCCTCTACCATAAGTTAGACAATTAAAATACCTGTAAACGCTTGTACTTTTATATATGACGGACTATTTCGTGGTAAATTTGTGGTAGTAAGATTTGATAAGTAATGAAATCCAATTCGATTAATCCCCAAAATACCGGATAATGAGGGGCATTATATATTAAAAAGTAGACTAATGTTGATATTTTTTTCAGGAATATGTGCTGACCAATGATTGTTCCAAATACAAAACTACCGCGAATTCGGATGGAAAACTTAACCATACTCCCTAACGTACAGAAAATTGGGAGGTATAGTTATATAAACTTTAACAATGTTGATCGTTTCTAGTAGTAAGATTTCACACCCAATGAGAATTCAAAATACCAAATTACATTCAAATGGAAGATAAACGTGCTCAAACTACATTAATTGATTATTATTCGTGAGAAGATATTTTGCCCTATGCGAACCCACAATGCCAAATTATATTAAATTGTTCAATATCCTAGGAGTAAAAACAAGTATGTGCTAAATTTAGAAGCTCTATGTGAAATATTTCGAACCCTATCGTAATTTCAATAGACGAACGGACAGAGAGACGGTAGGTTATTTCATAAAGGTGCCATGTTTAACTTTCTAAAACCTTAAAAAACGAAAAATACATACATTCAGCATAGTTGTATGTCAACCTTTTAATCGGAATGCCAATTTGCATTAATTGCGGTTCTCATTATGTACAAAACTCTCCAAAGAGGTTTTAATAAACAGCCGCAGATGTTGCTTATTGGGTTTCCATAATTCTCTCAATCGACACTTTTGGGTCTGAAACCACAAATTAATAGTTTTTCTCTTTTCATTGACTTATGATTTGCACAAATGTTGTCCTTGAAAATGTATATCTTGCATTGAATTACTGGTCATGTGGTATACGATATAATTTGATTATTTATTCCAAACATATAAATCAGGTCATAACCTTGGGTATACCTTTTCACAGTTATTAATACTGTAATCGAAAGCTGAAATTTCCATATTCATACATACGAAATAGGCAAACTTTTAATCACTGCTACGAAAATATCGTATGAACACTATGAACCATATCGGTAAATAGATTATCTATTCTAAAGTTTTGTGGTTGTCCTTGTTTAACAATGATAGGTTTCGTGTGATTAAAATGTTTCTAAGGATAAAGAAACCCATACCAATCACTTCAGTTCAGTATTAATAACTTTAGCCAATGTTAACATTTCCAATATATGGAATATTTGATAAACAAACCAATTCGACCGACCACATGTGTCCCGAGTGATTGTGGTGCTGTGCTAATTATATATTAATGCAGGTACAGTAAGACCTCTGTAATAAAGTTCCCCAAATGTGAACATGTGTTTTAAATATTTCTTCATGTATAGAACAATCACAACAATGACCACCCACCAGATGTTTCACTGTAACTAAATGTGTTTATTATGCCATAGGATATTTGTTTATACTGTGGATGGTTATGGTCAAACTTAATTTCATTATAAGTAATCCACTCTGAGTTGGGGTACATTGACAATTTTCTTTTTGTTTATTGGTCACTACAGGGATATACATATGGGAAATTACAAAATTCTTTTAAAATTCAATAAAAAAATTTTGAAAAATTTTTTGCGAGCACATTTATGATTTTTGGTGCGTAGGTCAAGAAAAATATGCTGATTCCAAATTTGTTTGCATTCACAAATTCGGATGCTGCACACAAAAGTTATAAAGGTTTTAAGTCTTGTATTTCAAATATAAATTAAATGAATTGCTTTTTGTTGTAATTCGCAAATTTGTTTACAAATGGTTAAACACATTTGTTTTCTTTGAATACTTATCAAATCACATTGAAATACGTTTAATAGTCGAGAAAAACAAATAGAAGCATGAAAATATCTGAAAGTAAAAAAATAATTTTTCAATTAAGACAAAACGTTTATTTGAATTTTCGATTTTTTTAGTATGGTTAAGGAAATTCTGGTTTGGCCTAATCTTCTTAAATATACGACTCTTTCTTCTTAAAAACTATTGAGTATAAACATATAGTTTGTTTTGGAACTTGCAGTGGATTTTGGCGTGGAATATTTTATTCTTTGACATAATATACCTAAAATTAAGGTACATGTTACTTTAATGCACTTAGTCGAAAAAAATACTGGGAAATGTCTTTAAAAAAAATAAAATAACATTTTGAGTTTTTTGTTCAAAATATATATTCGGTATATACATTATATATACGAATTTCTATTGTTCAGTGATTTATGCTAAAAATGTATGGAGAATATTTTTGTCCGTTTTACTATCCTTCTAAAACGACATCTTGTGGGAAAAATTGGTAAAAACTAGTAATAAGTACGATATTAACCCTAAAATGAATTTTTGTTTTTTAAGATTTTTGACGTTTAGACTGATTTTTGAGTTTTAGTCTATTCTGAGACTTATAGTAAAACTTTATGGCGAACATTTCTGTAGAATATTCTGAGCAGCTTTAACCCCGTTTTGAATGAGTTTTCAATCACTCCTGGAAACGGGGACCGAAAAGACCCCTTTAATGAGTCGATTGAGGGTTAAAGTTGTAAAGCAAAATATTCCCCGATATTTTATCAGTAATATTGCCGAAGACACTATATACCTAAAATGCAAGGATTTCATGAAATCATAATTCGAAAATTATAAAAATTCTAGAAAAGGGGGAATATTGTCCCCCTTTTTAGGTTACCTCCCGACGTAAACTTTCTAAACGCCGATGCACGTGTCTTCTTTTTTTAGACCATCTTTAATAATCTGTTGGAATTTCCCGGTAATTATTTTTTGTGTTGCACAGTGTAATTATTAATTTTTCGATGTTTAATATAGCGGTCAAAGTGTACCTTTACTATGCAAAAATCCTAAAAATAGCTAAAAACCACGCAACGTGCATATGATTTTTATGCGCATCCGATTTCAGTAATCTCCTATGAAAATACACAAAAGGACACCTATTTTAAAAGGATCGGTTAAGAACCGCGGATGTGCCTCCACAATCGATTTTGGATAAAATACGCATATTAGTCGCGTATCGATATATTTTTGACCTATTTTTACACAGATTCGCGAATATGATAACACAAGAATGAATGTATGCGAAATCAATTCGAAAAAAAACGCGATTATATACGCGAATTTGTCAAAATAAGTTTTTGCAGTTTTTCTCACATTCAAGGTACCTATATCCGCCGTTATTATTGGGCGGAATTTAACATGGATGGGCTCATTAGATCCGGCACGTAAAAAACTAAAATCACGCGGGGTTTCACGAAATTTGAATGGACTTTCTTAATTTTAGACTCAAAAAATATGTTTTTTATAAAAATGTACGCATCAAATTTTCGTCTTTGGAGACCAATTGCCAAGAAGCTACGGTGAGCACATTCATGAGATATACACTAAACGAAGCAAAATCACGAGTTCTACAATCCTATAATTAGTTTAGACCATTATTTGAATGTGCATCCTAATTATAAGAAAAATTCAAACAACATCGAAAATCCGGCTTCAAAATGTCAGCATCCTTTTTGGGTGGATGCAGTGAAAAATCATGCATTAGAACCATATTGTCCATAGGGTATTCTGCAACTTAGTCACTGATCACATGTGCGTGCGTTGTGTAGTTTAGCCACAAATCAGGCTTCAACACATTTTCACCAATTTTTTATACCCTCCACTATAGTATGGAGGGTATATTAATTTCGTTTTTCCATTTGTAACTCATCGAAATAATCATTTCCGACCCTATAAAGTATATATATTCTTGATCAGCGTATAATTCTATGACGATATAGTCATGTCCGTCTGTCTGTCCATCTGTCTGTTGTAAGCACTCTAGCGTCTAATCGAATTGAGATAGATCGCCAAAATTTAGCATAGAGTCGTCTTTTGTCAGCAGGCAGGTCAAGTTCGAAGATGGGCTTTATCGGTCCACGTTTAGGCATAGCTCCCATATAAGGGTACCCCCCAATTTTGCGGTATTTTGATGTTCTTGAGCGCGTTTTTCAACTGAATTCGCTGAAATTTAGTATATTGAGTTCTTATTGGGTAGCAAATCTCTCCACTGAAAATTGTAAATATGGGTCCATATTTTCGGATAGCCCCATACAAGGGTACCCCCAATTTTGCGATATTTTGGGGGTTTGAACGCATTTTTCGACCGAATTCGCTGAAATTTGGTACTTTGAGTTATTATTGGGTAGCAAATTTTGCACAAAAAATTATAAATATAGGTCCACTTTTTCTGGTAGCCCCCATATAAGGGTACCTCCCAATTTCCAGTTTTTGGTGGGTTTTGACCATGTTTTTTCACCGAATTGGCTGTAATTTAGTACTTTGAGTTCTTATTGGGTATCAAATCTCTCCACAGAAAATTATAAATGTAGGTCAATTTTTTCGGGTAGTCCCCATATAAGGGTATCCCCAATTTTCGATATTTTGAGGTTATTGAGCGCGTTTTTTAACCGAATTCGCTGAAATTTGGTATTTTGTAGTCGTATATGGTAACAAATCTCCCCACCAAAAATTATTACCTGCCAGTATATCTATGGTGGAGGGTATCCAAAGTTCGGACCGGCCGAACTTAACGCGTTTAACTTGTTTATATTAAAATAGTTATCTGATTTGTTCCAATCCCAACGATTGGGTAGTTGTTACGTGGAATTTTTACCTTACAAAGACTATTTAGCCATGTGTTGTAAGCATTCCGCCTTCTAAAGATATTGGGATAAAAGAAAACTCAAACATGACGATAATGAAATATATCGGCAGACATTTAGGCATCTCCTCAATATACTGATACCTCCTGAAGGAAAGAATTTAGATAAACAATTAAAATATTGGGTTCAATATTGGCACATACCGGTCATTAATTAGGCTTAGCCCTCATATAATGATATCCCCAAATATTCACTATTTCCTACGTAATGTAATCAATATTGGCCCCCCTTTAGGCATAGCCCTATATAACTTTGTAATCTAAATTACA
The DNA here is from genome assembly GCF_032173495.1 of Musca vetustissima. Lineage (NCBI taxonomy): Eukaryota > Metazoa > Arthropoda > Insecta > Diptera > Muscidae > Musca > Musca vetustissima. The sequence goes on from NW_026876599.1 coordinate 19,396, forward strand.
GTAGTTTATACTCTACCATGCGTTATCAGTATCAGTCCACTTTTTGGATCTTAAAGATTATAGGAAAAATCCCCATTAAAAATTGCTGAAGTTTGTATTTGGTGTTCATAATGGTTTACATAAATCGGTTTATCGGTATATGCCCACTTTTTGGTTCCCTTTTGTTCCCTATATTTTCATTGCATGCATCTGTCAGTATAAATATGGTGGAGGGTATCCAAAGTTCGGCCCGGCCGAACTTAACGCTTTTTCACTTGTTTTTTATTACCACCATCACAGCTTCCACCCAACTAATTTTTTATTACCAATATTTTAAGATTTTGACAAGAACACTTCATGTTATAGAAATGAATTTAAATTATATACAATATGTTCATATTTCGCGAGTTATAACCTTACAAACCTCAGTTTCAAGGAATTTAAAAGATTTTTGTAATTTCCCATATATACGTCTGAGTTATATTTACGGGCCATTAACTATTACATTCAATGCATTAGATTAAATATAACAAACGACTGTAGCTAACATATGAACAGGGATGGAAAACAAAGAACGAAAAGTTTTCTTTAATGTAAAAATACCGAAATTTGGCAGATTCCGTCATATGGGGTCAATCTTAAAAAGTGAACGGATATTAATAATTCTTAGAAAGATGTACCATGTTAAGATATATCTAAATACCGTATTACAGCCAATTCGGGTTAAAAACGTACCATAACTCCCCAAAACACCGAATATACGGGGGAACCGTTATTATGGGGGTATCGAAAAAGTTGACAAATATTGATACCATTTGATACGAAGATGTGCCAATTTTAATTCTAAATTCAGGATTCGAAACTGAATCAACGTAAGTAAC